>NC_048298.1:172454144-172738907 GCF_013100865.1 Trachemys scripta elegans | reverse complement strand
CTCCACGGGGCCCAGGCCCCGTGGAGTGTCCTCTTTTTTTATTTTTTAAATATGGTAACCCTACTTAACATAAAATGTTGGGGGTGGGTGTTCTATCACTTCCCCAAAATAGCATTGAGCGGGAGAGGGCATTTCACTGATGTGGGTTAGTGCTCATCCTCTTTTTGGAAACCTAGTCTGCCTTCTGAGGTTTTGAGGAAACCTGAAAGCAGCCTGGTTTCCGGTTGGTTTCTAGCTTCATTGTAAAGGTTTAGTACAGCTCATGCTGCATCAATGGTCTCATCATGTTCTTTCACAGAGCACCTTTTTCAACAGCCAAACAAAGAAGATGGTATGGCCATGACTAACTTCAGAGCCATATAAAATACTATCGGAGTGTAAAGTAGTACTGATGTCCTAAGCTCAGTGCTTAATTTGTGCTAGGGTTTGCCAGAGCTGAGCCCCGGCATCTCTAGGCTTGGCAGTTCATAGCCCCAGCACCTCTGGGCTTGCTGCGTCAGTTATGAGAGTAAAAAAATTGCTTGAGTCCCTGGCACCATTTTTATTACAAATTAAGCATTGCCTAAGGAGGTTCTGATGCATTCATCTCCTGTTGCCTTTTTAAAGGTTCATGTTTGAGCCGGGTTGCACCTGTTTTGCTTAACTCTCCACCAAAGAAATACCAGATTGTCTGGATAGCACAGTGGGGCTCTCATCCGAGATTGGGGTTCCAAGATATCACTGTAATATAAATAATAAGATTGGGGTTTAGATTCTATAGTAATGATACTCTACAAATCCTAAAACAGATCCTGCTCCTCACCATTCTGCAGCCCCACTGCCAACATACCAGCCGTGCCCCACTGATTGTTTCTCGGTGCCCCCCTGGGGGGGGGCGTACCCCATAGATTGGGGACCTCTGCTCTAGGTGTAATTAATTTTGGTTTGGAAGAGGATATGTCTATTTCATTACTTAAAGAACAAGGATTTCTTTTAAAATCCTTTGCATAAAGTTACAGGCACTTTCTGTTCAACGATCATAGATTTAAAGGAAAAACTCATCGCTTCTCTTCACAATATGAAATGTCAAAGGCCTCGCAAAATTATCTCTGTGCAGTTGCCCACAAAAGTAACTCTTGGAAGAAATGCTACTTTCATAAATTCTTAGTGGAAATGTGCCCAAAGAGACTGAGGACTAGACAAGTAGTAAAATTGCTCTTGAGGACGTGCGTGATTTGAATGGCTAAATAATCTGCTCTACGCGTGGTGAGTTTTTTCTGTGTATATCATGTCTCACAGCCCTGGTAAAGCTCCCTCTGCTGGCCCCTCACTTGATTGCTGTTTTGGTTGCACCTCACTGAGCCTGGGGCGCTTTAGATTTCCAGAGTCCACGCACTGCCTTTGACTAGGAATTTCTGTGTATATTCTTGGGGTTACAGAGCCTCTGTTTAGCATCCCCTTTTGAGAGCTGAGACTCCACGGTCCACCTGCTTTGCCCCTGGGACTAGTGCTGATCCCCAGTAGCTCAAGAATGTGCTCTGGGGTTTACAATTTGCAAAGGTTTCCAAACACAAGTACACAAATTCAGACAAAAATAATAGAGCATGTGTATACATTTCCTTGTCTCTGTTTCCTTGCCACTCTGCAGCGTTCTTTGGGCTTTGGTCAGAGTGTTCTGGAATGTCCTGAATCCCACTTCCAGCAACGCCATTAATCATGGAATCTCTCTTAACCCTGCAGTCAGTGCTCCCCCACAAAGGCCAGTGAGAGATGGTCTTTTATAGCTTCCCATCCTCAATTGTCAGGTGGCCCCCTTATCAGTCACATCAGATGAACAGAGTCCCTTACCAGATGATCCATTGCTTAGTTAACTGTCTCCTGGAGTTCAGACCTGTGTGACTGCCAAGGGTACGCCATTTCAATGGACAATTGTCAAAATTTAAAGACCCTGTATTGTTAGCTCGGTCTCAGATGCAAGAATTTCTCCTCTTAATTTCTGTGGGCTTCAGTTCAATATGGACGCAAAAGACAGTGAAGAAGGCAAACAAGCTCCATGTTCAAAATGACATTTGCACAGATACATAGAAAGTTCCTAATATCAACCAGAATTCACTAATTACATTGACAGATTCCCCCAAATTATTAGTTGTTAATCTGTCTCTATCTATACCAGTGTTTCTCAAACTGGGGTCGCCGCTTGTGTAGGGAAAGACCCTGGTGGGCCGGGCTGGTTTATTTACCTGCCCCGTCCGCAGGTCCAGCCGATCGCAGCTCCCACTGGCAATGGTTTGCCACTGCAGGCCAATGGGAGCTGTTGGAAGCACATCCCTCGGCCCGTGCCGCTTCGAGCAGCCCCCATTGGCCTGGAGCAGGAAACCGCGGCCAGTGGGAGCCGTGATCGGCCGGACCTGCAGAAGGGGCAGGTAAACAAACCGGCCCGGCCCACCAGGGGCTTTCCCTACACAAGCGGCGACCCCAGTTTAAGAAACATTGATCTATACCAGGGGTCGGCAACGTTCGGCACGCGGTTCACCAGGGTAAGCACCCTAGCGGGCCGGGCCAGTTTATTTACCTGCTGACGCTTTAGGTTCAGCTGATCGCAGCCCCCACTGGCTGCGGTTCGCCGTCCCGGGCCAATGGGGGCGGCGGGAAGCGGCGCGTGCCGAGGGATGGGCTGGCTGCGGCTTCCCGCCACCCCCATTGGCCCAGGATGGTGAACTGCGGCCAGTGGGGGCCGCGATCGGCCGAACCTCCATGTCAGCAGGTAAATAAACTGCTCCGGCCCACTAGTGTGCTTACCCTGGCGAGCCGCGTGCTGAACGTTGCCGACCCCTGATCTATACAATATATGTACTCCATCTATGTTCGTGTGGTAGCCATGTGGTAATTGCAAAGCCATTTCATAAAAGCCATGTGTCTTAGATAAATAATAGGTGACAGGGCCAGCTCCAGGCACCAGCCCTCCAAGCATGTGCTTGAGGCGGCACCTGGAGGGGGGCGGCGCTCACCCGGGGACAGCGGGGCCGCGGCCGGGGTCGCTACCCGCCCCCCCTGGCCGGGGAGAGCGGAGCTGCGGCGGGCTCACCGCCCTCCCCTGGCAATCCGGCCGGCCGGGAAGATCGGGGCCGCCCTCCCCCGGCACTCTGGCCGGTCGGAGAGAGTGGGCCCCGGCCGGGCTCTCTGTCCTCTTCCCGGCGCTCCGGCCGCCGGGGAGAGCAGAGCCGCGGCGGGCTCACCGCCCTCCCCCGGCGCTCCAGCCAGCCAGGGAGAGCGAGGCCGCCCTCCCCCGGCACTCTGGCTGGCCGGGAAGAGTGGGCCCGCGGCCGGGCTCGGCGCCCTCCCCTGCCGTGCTCCCCACTGGGGGGCAGGGGGCAGCGGGAGGCTTTTTTTGCCTGGGGCGGCAAAAAAGTCAGAGCCGGCCCTGATAGGTGAGATGGTCAATCTGCCTACAACTGCTTCTGACCCTGACATTACATGCCAATAAAAGGATTCCATAACACTGGCAACAAATACATTACAAGTTTACAAGAAGTGTGCAGGGGGGAAGTGACTTGTGAATTTCTGGGGGCAGTCTTCAGATGTGCCCTTAATGTGCCCCTCCAATTGTCATAGAAAATTGAGCTACCCCAAATCACTAGACACTTCTGAAAATCTTGGCCCTTGGAAATATATTATTAATAATAATACTATTAATATATTATGGTAGCTTCTAGGAGATCCAGTCATGAAGCAGAACCCCATTATGCTGGACACTATACAAACACAGAATAAAGACAGCCACTGCCCCAAAGTATTTTCAAGTAAGGTTATCTCTGCAATGTCACCTGTGGAATTTCCTGTCTTTTGAGCACTTCACTTAAGTCTTAATATTCTCTAACTCAGATGTTTTGATAGAATAGAATGTATATACATAATAAGTCAAATACCATTGCTAACATATTTCCCAGGTAATACAGCCATAGAGTAGTGAGATCACTGCAGCTTCAGAGCTCTAGTAGCACCTACAAGTATAATGTGCCACCTTTATTAGTGAAGAGAGGAGAGTGACTGGAGCACCTGTATAGCGACAGATGCACTATCTTCCCACCCTCAAAACCAGTCTATGCCCAGAGTGCCCTTGTAGATTTCTGTTCTGCGATGCATGGTTCCTCACAGCCCAGGCAGGTTCCTAGGTTGCCAGACCCTGTCAAACAGAACCACACATCTTAGGGGATATCTGTGCAGTATTTGCTCCAGTGTTAATTAAATCAAGCCCAATTGGGTTTTTTTTGGGGGGGGGGGATTTTTTTTGTTACACAAACATAACAAGAATATGTAGCATCTAGGTTTTCTTAGATGATATGTCTTGTCTCCACTCTTTTTAGTACTTTCTTTAAAAAATAAGGAAGAAACTGAATTTCAGCCTGTGGAAAAACTGTAATTTTAGCCTGGCTGCATCTGTGTTAGATTTTATTGAAGCAGATCTTCCAATAATAAAATCACTTTCTCCTTGTCCTACTCAATAGCTACCAAATTATTATGGCCTATTATTTTGACAGCCAAAACCATTTATGATTATTGTACTGTCACAAGAAAATACAGAAGCAATTATATTATCAAAAAATTCAGTGTCTGCAAAATAAGTCAGGTAAGTAGATGAAGGAAAAACTAAGATAATTTCCATTTTAATTAATGCGGGAAAGGCTTACATCTACAGAATGGATATCTTCTACAGTGCCATTTGTAACTACTTGAAAAGATAATTGTTAATTTCATGTTTACATAACTATCCTTTCCGAAGCAGAGATGGGTGAATTATTCACAGCAAACAAGTTATTTGATAATTTAATCTTTTCTTTCTCTTTAAGAATATCTATTAAAGAGATCTGGGTTTTTGCTATTTTGTTTGAAATTATTTGATTAAAACCATATTTCTGGCTGTGGATTGCCCTCAAACTATTTCTCATGACTATTATGACCTATGTTTTATGGAGATGGGACTATATAAATGCATAGATGCTTAATAACACAGCACAAATAGTAAACCATCGGTCACTTATGTCAAACAGGAACATTTCTGCTCCCAAATTCTCAAACTGTTAGGGTTATCGCATGAAACCTTCTGACATGAATACCTCAAGTATTTTATGACTTTCTTTCCATGAGCATTTTTGCAAACAAAAATCCACTTCTGTGGATGTTTGTGGATAGCAAATAAAAGGGATAATAAATACCACAGAACTGAATTTGTAGGTTTTATTCCAACAAATATTATTGAATATCTTTTTGCAGTATTCTCTTAACTGAATTCCTGAGTAACAAGTTTTGTGTTTTTCTGATTTTTATTCTGCAAAACATATTGGACATTTATATGGATAATGAAAACACCCAAAATTACAGAGTAATAAAAATGTTTAAAAAGAAAGTTTTGAAAGAGACACAAACCTCCGTCTTCAAGTCATATGCCAACCTCTAACTTACAGCAGTTAGGCAGAAGCTGGCAAGCTATTCCATTAAACTGCTTAAACTGCATAGTTATGCCTGACTAGATTGATCATTTGTCTGATCCAATATGATAATTCCTGTGACCTCTTCAAAGAAATAACAAAGGGAGTTAAAAATTCTTCATTGTTGGGTTCATCTACTGTACCATATATATTTACTGGTACAAGATCTTAATGTAGTGTTGTATTAGCTTGTCTATAATAGGAGCTAGTTCACTTAAAATGACAACAGATATCCAGATAATGAGGATACAGAAATTTAAAAAAAATGGGTCAGGTAGCAAAATCTGAAAAAAACCATGAAACAGTATGTCCATCTTCACTTTTCTCCAATATTATTCCCATCCAACCTCTATGATATAAAATTCCTACATCTTACTTATGCTTTGTGTTGCAGTAACTAATGTTCTCTTCACAATACTAGGCTGGATCCTCAGATGGTTTAAATCAACATAGCTCCATAGAGTTCAATGAAACTAAGTTGATTTAAATTTTTTGAATCAGATATTTTCAGAAGGAATGCCTGGACAATTCAAAATAGCTCACTGAAATTTAGAACAATCCCGGATCATCAGTTTCAGACCAGTTATTTTTGGTGGAGAACATTTCTTTACCCTAGCTTGCAATAAAATATAGCTAATTTTAAAGGTGTTCCCTTCTCACCCCTCACCCTCTCAAAAACTTGTGAGAAAAAGTTCACAAAAAAATACTGGGCTCAAAACAGTTCCAGGTCATATTTTATTCCTATTACATACAACAGATTAGTGTTTGGAAACTCAGGGGAATCCAAAGGAGAGCTATGGCAGAATGATTTAAACTTCCAGTACTTCTTCAAGTGATGTCCTGTGGGTGCTGCACTGTAGGTGCAGCAATGTCCCCTGCACCTGGGATCAGAGATCTTCATCAGCGGTGTCAGTTGGACCACACATGCACCTCCCCCATCTCGTGCCCTGAGTGGGATGTATATATAGCGCCATGTGGTCCAACTGCCCCCCAGTTCCTTATCTACTGTCTTTGATCTGGGACGGAATCTTCAGCAGAGCCCACTTCTCCTTTTTAACCCTTTAGATAATACCTTACCTGTCAATTTTAGTGTAGTTTCATACTTTCTTCTTCTTGTGTCCCCGCAAATTTCTTTTCTCCAATCCCAATCCAAATTCCTTAGTAGTTAATGCAGTGCAAGAAAAAGGATGCCAATACCAACCTCAATCCACCCATCATGACAGAAACTGGAAACAATTGGATTTATTGGGACGCAAGGCTTATTCATCCGCCATGCTCCAATTTAGCATATCTAATTATGAGGTTCTCATGGCCACGTATAACCAACTCAACTATTCTAAAATACAGGAACTCTGCCAAGACCTTCATGAAGGCAAAAAAGAACAACTCCAGGCACTCTCATCTGAGGGACACCTCTTGGCCTATATAGTTTTGCAAGCCTCTTTAGCCAATGGATACCACTGCCTTTTCAATAACAACTGACATAGTCATGAGACTGGCATCATGGTTGCACCTCTCTGGCCTTCCTAAGGAAGTACAAAGCACGGTGGAGGATCTACCCTTTGAGGGCCCCAAATCATTCATGTAGATGAATCATTACACTCCCTTAAAGACTCCCAAGCTACTCTCCACTCTCTTGGCATCTACACACCAGCGCCGAAGAGGCAACCGGGGAAATACCCTCTTCCCAAGTGATCCTGACCAATGCAATACACTCCCTGGCAGCAGTATGACACTCAGCACCAGAAGCACCCTACCAAACACACACAGGGGACTCCTCAAGGAGCAACCTCTCACGCACCTTCAGCCAAACAACAATTTTGAAGGTGTGGTCGAGGCCCTGAAATGCCTTCCCCTGTTACAGCTACACCAACTATCTTTAACATCTCAGCAATTTGGCAACCAATTAGCCCCACTTTTCCCATCATATAGGCTAATTACCCCAGACCAGTGGGTCCTAGAGATCATTCAGGAAAGGATACTCCATCCCTTTCCTATCTATCCTGCTCCACCACCCACCACCAGCTGCTCCACCTGAAAACCTAGCTACTCCATGGTTCCAGGATTTGGAAATAACCTGTTTGGAAGCAGTTATGTACTCCTGAATAGTAGATGCAACACAACTAGACACATTTACCACCACAAATGGACTAGATTCCAATGCTGGTGCCCCTCCCATCAGATTGACACAATGAATGCTCCATTACCACTTATCCTGGACTATATTTTACACCTTAAATTATCGGGATTATCCACTAACTCCACCTGAGTGCATTTGGGAGCCATCACAACCTTTCACTGCCACATAGATGGCTACTCTGTCTTCACACACCCACTCATGAAACATTTCCTGAAGAGTCTCCAAAATCTTTCCCCTCACATATGGGAACCACCCCATCCTGGGTCTCTGGCCTCGTCCTACTCTCTCTTACTAGACCTCTGTTCTAACCTCTGTTCTAATGGTTATGTTCTAATGTTCTAATGCTCCTATGTTCCCTTATCTATGAAAACAGCATTTCTTGTCACTTTTACTTCTGCCTGTTGTGTCAGCAAAAATGGAGCCCATATGTTATATCTCCTGTACACATCTTTTCATAAAGACAAAATTACATTATGTCCACATTCAAAATTTTTACCCAAGGTACCATCCTCTTTCCATCTCAATCAACGTATCCACCTTCCTTGCTTCTTTCCGGAGCCTCACAACAACCAACAGGAAGCAGCACCACACACCCTGGATATCAGATGAGCATTAACTTTCTACCTGGACAGAACTAAGTCTTTTTCAAAAAAATCACCACACTTATTCCTTTCAGCAGCCGAAAGATTCAAGGGCACAGCCATCTCTAAGCAATGCTTTTCCAAGTGGATCTTGCAATGTATACATCTGTCCTACCAACTACACAGTTAACATCCTCCTTCTGGAATTAGAGCACATTCCACCCGCTCAATCTCCACCTCCATTGCTGTTCTCAATAATATCCTGATTTGCTGACATTTGCAAGTGGCCACATGGGCATCAGTGGACACTTTTTCCTGTCACTATACCATTACTCACAATGGCACAGTAGATACTTTCCTAGTACATACTGTCCTAGCATCTGCACCTGCTCCAAAGCCCCAGCCTTCCTATTAGGGGCACTACTTTCTTGTCACCTACAGTGGAGCACCCACAGAGACATCACTCAATGAAAAAATGGTTACTCACTCTGTGCAGTAACTGACATTCTTCGAGATGTGCATTGCCATGAATCCCACCCACCTCCCCTCCGGTTTGGAGCTGAAACATAAGCTCTGCGGCAGAGAAGGAACTGGGGGTAGGGGGAGGCGGTCAGACTGCACAGCACTATATATACATCCCGCTCATGGCGTGAGATGGGGGAGGTGTGCATATGTGGTCAGATGGGCATTGCTGCTGATGATCTCCAATCCTAGGCACAGGGGGCGCTGCCACACCTATCGTGGAGCACCCATAAGGGACACTCTTCTTGAAGAACCTCAGTTTACTGCACAGGGTGAGTAACCTTCTCATATCTGTTCTTCTAATTTATATCTTCAATCCAAAAGGATTGATCGGGTTTCTTTGTGTTACTCTGTCTTTGTACATGTGATATTATATGGACTTCAAGTGATATTTGCAAGCAACAAGTTAATGAGAAATAGCATCTGCAGCAATGGCTTGTTTTCTCTGAGGCAAAAAAACCTTTATGACAGTGGTTCTCAAACTTTTGTTCTGGTGACCCCTTTCATATAGCACATAGCAAGCCTCTGAGTGTGACCCCCTTATAAATTAAAAACACTTTGCAATGTATTTAATACCATTATAAATGCTAGAGGCAAAGTGCGGTTTGGGGTGGAGGCTGACAGCTCACGACCCCACCATGTAATAACTTCACGACCCCTGAGGGGTCCCAACCCCCAGTTTTAGAACCTCTGCTTCATGCCTTCCTTTTCATCTATTTACAGGAGTTTATGAAATTGTTCAGACCTGAATTAGGACCACAAGGTCATTCTTCCAAGGGAAGAGCAGTTCACACAGCATTTTAAGTCCCTTCAGAAAGATCATTGAATGAACGCGCAGTATTACTGCTTAATTTGAACTGCTTGAACTTGTATATATCCTGGGTGAGGCAAAACCAAGGCCGAAGTTCACCTGTGGTCCCTATGCCTGACCTCAAGGGTGCACCCAGGAGACCTCCACGCAACTACAGAGTTTTAGAAAGAAAAGTAGTGTTTATTGTATGAGTTGAGTGTCTGGCAAGAGTGTACCGTGTGGGGGTGGAGATCTGTAGGGTTTCACTATGAAAGGAGAAACCAACATCTTGCTTTTTAGAGGCAGGAGCAGCGCCAGAGTTTTTGGCACCCTAGGCAGGGGTCCTTCTGCGCTTCCGGTCTTCGGGGCACTTCGGTGGCGGGTCCCGGAGCAAGTGAAGGACCCGCCGCAGAATTGCCGTCGAAGACCCAGAGTGCAGAAGGACCCCCCGCCGCCAAATTGCCGCCGACAGCAGCAAAATGCCGCCCCCCCAAATCCTGGTGCCCTAGGCAACCGCCTAGGTCGCCTAAATGGAAGCACCGGCCCTGTTTAGAGGTGTATCTGTTTATATAGAGCCTTCCCAAAGAATGTCATAAATATAACTGACATACAAACTGACATATGTAACATGATTCCCACTTCCTTCCATCACTGAAATACTATTACCTCTATGTTTGAATGCAGAGCTGTTTAACAAACCTAGCATACTATGCAACAATTTACATAGGAGACAAAGAATGCCATGTTCAGCTGAAACTGTAGGGGGAGATTAGGTACTGCAAACAGAATGTAATTACAAATTATTGGAATTTGGCCAGGTCCTCAGGATTAACATCTCACAACACTGTTAATGACCATAAGGGGTCATTAGCCCAGTTGTGCTACTTATCTGAAAGAAAGCATCTCCTACAGCACAATGCTCCCTAACAGCAAACTTGCTGTTTAGTCTACATTTTGTCATATCGCTTTGTGGTCCACATACTAGTTTGTTCTATGAACCAGTTACATGTTTATCTAATAAGTGGCACTAACTACATATCACAAATATTTTCTTTTTTATTAGCAAAGATGCTTATGAAGTGTGCAGATAAGAATTTTGGCAAGTCTTGATATTTTCTGTGTAAAAAGTCCCCTGTAGACTCAGAACTGATTGAACTGTTTTTGCTTTCTCACAGTTTAACCCTAAAATATTTAATTGCCTGTTTAACTTCAAGATTGTTTTAAAATCGGGGATTTAACTACTGTAGATCTTGCATATCCGAGTAAGGTCATACAATAAGGGTCGAAGTATGTCTTTGGCAAAGGTCTACAAGATGACAAATCCAGTGCTTCAGTAAAATGAAGTTAGGATATTTCCTTACTTCCTAGCATTGCCATATCTACCTTAAGAATGGATTAATGTTACTTCATCTTTGTTAGTGTTCCAATCTCTGTCACTCGAATAGGAAATCCAAATTTTTAACCTTCAAATATCTTGTGAAAGACTGTAAATATACTGGACTATGCTGACCTTTTCAGTATACTATATGTTGATTGGTTAGCCATTCCACCTCTCCCCCACAGGTTAATGAGGCTGTAAATAGGAAGAACTGAAATGGCAAGCCAATCAAAAAGGTCAAAGTAGTAGAGCACACCACTACAGCTGACAAAATATATGAGGCATTAAAATTTGGATACCTCATTCTTAGTGACAAAGACTGTAATGAGAATAGAAAACGGAGCCCCATGAATCCATTCACATCAAAAAGAATGTAATGTGGATGAGAAATGATGCAGGCTTGGGCCAATTGTGTTCTAGGATTAAAAATTAAACCCACATGATACTTCTCAGGTACCTTCTCATAGAGATTATGCTATTCTCCTAGCTCTGGTACTACATGTCTTTGTGTTCTTGTCATCATTTGCATGAAATCCACCACCACATCAGCTCATATTCGTCATTTTTGAAAAGGGGGGGGCAATCTGCTCAGGTGTTATTAGAGAGAATGAATATATGTTCCATAACAATGCTAAAGTATACTCTGTCAAATAACATAACTGAATAGAATATTCCCAAATTGTGCTGGTGTGGTATTTGCAAACACATTCACTCAATATCAGTGTTAAGTGATTAAAAAGATTAGTTGAAAAACATGCAGAAATACAGTGAGATTATTGTTCACTATAACTGCTTCTTAACTCAAGGTTGCTGTATCTGTACTCAAACCATTGTTAATTACAATTGCATCACCAATTTTTGTCACTGGATGTGACCCTAAAATTATGCTACTTCACTGAAAGCAAATGAAGTCATGAAAGCAAAGATTAAAGATGCTACTTTTAATTCTGTCCTATAATAACCACACCATTTTCTGACTGTTCATTATTGAAACTTATACGGTAGTGACACTTGCTGGTAGTGTGGATATTACAGAAGGATTGTAATCCTCCTTACCGCAAAGCCTTGTCTGCGTTCTGTTCAGCTACCTGCGCCAGTTTAATAGTGCAGACTGTTAGTGTGTAATCTATATTCCCAAGTAATTTTAAACATACCCATACGAACCGCAAGTGCTTTACCTAAACCAAAGATAGCTGCTGTAAGGCATCTTGGTAACCAGGTCAGTAGCGGGAAGGACAAGGGGGTAATTTAATCACACAGGCTTTAAAAACAGTAGTGAGAGAATCCTCGGAGTGATCTCTTCAGCACATCCATCTCTGTGTGCACTGCTTCAACTTTATGGGGTGTGAAACTTTCCAATAAAAACAAAAATACCCACTACTCAGCCAAGAATAACTTACAGTAGCTTGCATCATTGCTGTGACTTATTTATATTAGATGTATTACTCTGTGCTTACTGCATGGGCACATAGCGGAATGTTGCTGTGATAAATGAAATATCTGCTCTTTATCCTGAAGCAGCCCTACAGTTTCAAAACGTGCTAAAACATGTCGTCCATTGGAATTCCTCACTGAAATGGATGAGTTATAGGGAAGCATGCCAAGAGGTGCCTTCTGCTGCACTTTATCACTGCCTATAATCCAACTGTCTGAAACTGCGCCAAGCTAATTAGCTAGTTCAGTGCTTGTTATATCAAGAGTCCAAATAAGCCAAGAGTTCACACTTAGTATCAGAAAAAAGCCTTTGCATTTGTCTATCTGTCCTTGGGGCCACACACAACTCCCATGTGGGCCAAATCCTAATTAATGCCTTCACTTAAACTTGTACAAAAAAACCATTTTGGAATGTCCACCATTTAAAAAGTGCATTTTTTAAATAGTTCAGGTGAGAAGACAAGTGAAGCACATGCAGAGAGTAGCTCTGCTTGACATGGGTATTATTTAATTTTATTTTTATAAAGACCATCTACATAGTATAGAGCTCAGAAAAGTCCTTGCTTGGTTTTGCTCGATATTTGAGGGCTTGAGAAAAGCCTATTTAAATAGGATCATAACATTACTGTATTCTTATTTATTATTTGAGGCACAGGTCCTAGTCAGGATGTGCTAAGGGATGTATAAATACATAGGAAGATACAATCTTTTTTAAGCCCAGGTGCAATAAGGGGTATAACACACAAAAGGAAGGAAAGAGGAGGGTAGTAATGGTGACAAGAGGAAGGAAGGAGGATGGTGACAGTAATAAGTAATAAGATTTTATTTTATATATATATATACACACATACACACAGTTGGCTAGGCTAATATTGTTACATTTGACTGCCGCTTCACTTTGTGTAACATTGTGGATAACTCTGGCTCACATGCATGTTCTAATATTTAGATCGAATAGTCTTTAACTATTTCTATTATTTAACTCTTCTTCAAACCTCAGCCTATATCAGGTCATTTATGTGTGGGGAAAGGGGAAGGATTACAAGGTTTGGGTCCAATGGAAAAATGAGAGGAGAGAAAGGATGGATGGAGTGGGTAGAAGAGAAAGGAGGTCAGGATAATGAGAGCAGGAGGCACAGTGAAGCAGAGTAAGTTATATACATGTAAAGATCAATAAAGTTGAGAACTGCAGCTGGAGGAATCTAGGTTCTGAGGGAAATTCATGTTCTGAGATCCAGAGAAATGTCCACTCTGCGGACTGTGAAGGAGTCCCTCCCATCATCATCTCAGTTCTAGAAGCCACATGAGGAAGGCACTTGGTGATGGAGATGGTCACCCACTGGAACCTGGTGTGCTTGAATGGATCCCCCATGCATTTGGTTGAAGTAAAGGTGGCAGAATGAAGAAACCTTGTTGTTCCTACCTCCCCGGTTGGGGCATCGAGAGTACTGGGGACTTCTGAGCTGTATTCCATATACCTGGTGCTGGTGGCCACGCAGGGGAAGGAAACTGGGGGATATTTCCAGTGGTGCCAGTATGAAGAGGAGGTGCTAGCCCATTGGGGGCCCTAAGCAGGAATATTTTGCCCCCCACCCCCCATCCATGATAAAAAAGCGAATGGGAGGGCCCTTGAGCTGTTCAGGGCCCTTAGTCTGCTTATGCTTAGCGCCGGCACTGCCCGTATGAAAGGTAAGGAGGTGAATAAGATAGGAGAGGCAAGAGCATCCAGACTGTCACGGGTGCTGCTGAGGATGGGGCATGAGGAAAAAGGCACACATAGAATGCTAGGTAGGGTGTTACATAGTAACATAGAGCAGTATATTAAGGGATTGCATCTCTGCTTTTGTCTAAGCCCAGTTCCTGTATTGCATCCACTTTGCTTCTAAATCACAGCACAATGAGAGTATTTCCTCCTCCTGCTGCATTGTATGCTGCCACCTGGCTTCCATTCATTTTATTTATAGATACATTCGCCTCTTCCCTTGGCTCTACATTGTTCCATGATAAATAAGGTATTAGCAGAAGAATTGATGGAAAGTCAGGATACTGGGAAGCAAGGACAAATAGCATTATATCCAAGATAATCCACAGAGGGATGCATAGTTTAGGGACTGCTGCATTTGAATGTCATCATCTCCTACCTCCCTTATGGATCAAAGAAAGTAGGGAAATATCAGAATGCCTGTAAGCTCTGCATGTGTTAAAATAGACAAAGGGAAGGAAACAAACCTTTAAATCTCGGTCAAGTGACCTTGCAGTGCACCTGCTATGCCGTTCCTTAGTTAACCTGCCATTAAAATCCATGGATATTAGGACATATCTGTCCATTTCAGCTGGAGTTATAAGAGGTTTTAAGCAGCAGTAAATAGTTATCTTGCCTTTTTGTGCCTAGGCAGTCAAATTCCCATGGTGGATGAGATTTCTCTAGGTTCTTCAATAAACAAAACAACAAAGTAAAAACCACAATATGGAGTTATGTGTTTATTATATTTTATTTTATTGGTGTGGTTTGTCACAATCTTTTAAACTATTTTTTTTTTACTTTTGCTGAAGAAGGAAAAAAATTAGAAAAGCGAAGTCCATATCTTTAATTTCCTCTGTTTGCTTTGATTTCAGTTCTCTTCATTTCTGTCAATGCTCTCATACTTCAAGGCTGCTTTATGATGTACCAAAGTCAGGTTAACTCTGAATCAGTGTAGTATGTACTAAAACAAAGAGACCTGAATGGATGAAAAATACTGTGCTTTGACATACAATACATTATCAGTAGGCCCATAGGATCATAGAATATCAGGGATGGACCGGACCTCAAGAGGTCATCTAGTCCAACCCCCTGCTCAAAGCAGGACCAATTCCCAACTAAATCATCCCAGCCAGGGCTTTGTCAAGCCAGGCCTTAAAAATCTCCAAGGAAGGGGACTCCACCACCTCCCTAGGTAATGCATTCCAGTGCTTCACCACCCTACTAGTGAAATAGTGTTTCCTAATATCCAACCTGGACCTCCCCCACTGCAACTTGGAACGATTAAATTCCTTCATGGCCATGGTACTGAAGTATGTTTTAGAATACATATGAAAAACATGGTGCATTTTGTAGATTTTGATGGCTTGGTTTGTAGTCTATAAGCATGTATAGCACATATACTGAAATGTGCCACTGAAGTATAATAGTGTATCATCATGTATTGCTATTAGCAATCTCTTGCAATGACAACTCAAAAAGTCCTTTTAACTTTACCACTGTAATGCCACTATAAAATGTTACTTATAATAAAACTTAATGATGGAGCAAAGCTTGGTCAGAGACCAGATGCGTTTGTAATTAAAATTGTTCAAAATATTTAAAACAATATACAAAACAATTTTAAAAAATGAAATTGACTCTTCTGGTTAAGAACTCTAAAATGCACCCAATTTTATAGATAGCTTTGCTAAGATATTTTTTTTTTAAATGACTCATTTCTGTGCAAAAATGGATGAGTAGTGAATTGATGCAAAAATCGTGTCACTGAAATGGGGGTTAGCTAAATAATGGGAAATGAAATGGCAAAAACATTCTTGCAAAATTCTGTGTGTGTGTGTGTATGTGTCTGTGTGTTATATATGCATACAGAGAGAGATGTTATGACTGTATTAGACCCATCGAGAATTTTCAAAGCTTTTAAAAATTGTCTGCATGACTTGTTTGAATATGTGTATATTCGAGTTGGCCCATATTCGTTCCATCTACTGTTCTTGGGTGACTAGTGTTGAAATGTAAATACCAATGCTGGATACTTATACAATTCATTGATTACCACTTATTATCCAATATAAATATTTTTGATTTATTGAATAGGTTTATAAATAACTGGTTCATGCACGCTTTAAGAAGCCAAAAAATAAGGCACAGTGCATTATAGGAGTCACTAGGGATATGGTGATGTTTCATGGATAAATACTGGACTCAGAAGCAAGACGACTGAATTCTACTCCCAGCTCTGCCATCAGTTTGTTGGTTGACAATGGGTAAATTGCATAACTCAAATCTCAGTGTCCCCATCTGTAAAATGGGGATAACGCCTTTTAAAAGGTGCCTTATCTCCTTTCACATATATCTGAAAAGCATTATGTAAGAGCCAATATCATATAAGAAAAGCCTTACCCAAAATCCATGGAAGTCCTTGAGCAGGCTCTGGATGTTGTATAAGCATATGCTTTTTAACTGGCTCTAATTGTGACTTGAAAAAAAAACTCTCTTTGTGATGCACTTTGGAAGAGATCAGAACAAAAGGTTTAAAACTATCCTAAGAAACTTCTAACTATCAGTTTTGCCTAAAAAGTACAAGGCAATTCTGCAGGACTGAGATTCCTTAAAAAAGGGGGCTTTGGAAGGCTCATCACGTAGGGCATTTGAATACCGCATTCCCATTTAAAATGAATGACAATTTGATGTAAAAATCTCCTAGGTGGCTTTGAAAATCTCCACTAAGTCTTTCACTTCTTCCTCTTGGAAAAGTGAGATTGCTCTCTAGAATATGAATTTTGCCTCTCACCTCTGCTTTTCTCCTGCAGCCTCTAACACAGCAGAAGATAATGTAATCAGTATTTGACTGTGCATCCTGCTGACCATGGAGACAAGGAAATGAATCATCTATTTTCTGAGAGGCGAAGTTCAGAGACTTAACTAGGCAAACTCAAAAGATTAAAGTCTGGAACGTACAGCCGGATTCAAGAGGGCTAGTACAACACTGTGGTGGGGTTGAGAGGGAGCAGGTTACTGTGCAAGTGGAGCCTTTGTATTATGAGAGCAAGTGAATCTTCCTCCTAGAGAAGACCCTTTTCAAGTATGTGGGACTGTCTTGCTGAAACCTACTTTGTGTTGAAATCTTAAATTGTGGAGAAGGAAGGTAGCTTTAACCTAGAAACATGTTACACAAAATTCTTATTGAAAGAAGCCTCACATAAACTTTGTAAAGTGAGTTTGTTGGAACTAAAAACTGCTGACTATGGGTTTTCATGGCTTCTGATGAGATTACAGTATCAAAACAGACCAGAACCATCTTAAAAATGAAAGAAGCTGTCCATATGCAAAATGTTGGATCTTCCTTTGACTGGATAATTTTGGTGGGTCATGGTTGCCATCCTCTTTGCCTGTAACTTTTCTGACTGCAGTTATCAATTCCATCAGCATTAGAGCTGAGCAAAAACTTTCAAACAGACCATTTTTCTGTTTGAAAACACAGAACCAAAATGTCCCATGGGAAACTGATTTTGAAAGTTTTGTTTTGGGAAATAAAGCATTTCAATACATCAAAATGGAACATTTAAATATTTTCCAAACAGAATGCTTCATTTCTAAATGACATTTTGTTGGAGTCTATGTTCTCCTAAATTTAAAGTCAAAATCAAAACAAAGTTTTGACTAGAATCATTATTTTCTTGTTTCATTTCATGGAACATTTCAAAAATCTTTGTGTTCATTTCAATTTACAATTAAAAATTTCAAAATTGCAGAACTTACCACAAAATGTGATTTCTGCACAGATCTAGTCAGTATGGCAGGGGACACCTCCATCACCACGACATCCAGCCTCACTCTTGTGGTCAGCACAAGTACTAGGTATTGAGACCCAGTAATTTATCATCAAACATCTTATTCTGATAATACAAAATTTTCTGACCAAACCATAAAGGGAAGAGAACTGATAACATCATGGCTGTTTTCTGAACAATTCCTGAAGTGTGAACCCAAGCTTCCTTCTATTTTCTCCTTCCCTAAGCAAATGTGGGTGACAGAAATGAAAATCAGTTTCCAACTTCATTCAGTTACACAAATGAAGCATTGCTTTCCAGAAAATTCTCACAGCTAATCAAAGAGGTGCAAGTACAGTCAAAATGGAACTATTTTAAGAATTGCTGAAATGTTTGCAAATTTGTCAGTATTCACCCCATTCTCACGGAGAGCTTTCATGAGCAGTATCGGCCCAAAGGGAATTTTTATTATTAAGTTCTAGAGGATAGTTTTCTAGCTGAGTCTCAGACATATTCTTGGCTTTGCTGTATATAATTGTGCCCCTGTGATTAACGTATCTTGTGAGCATTAAGAAAACAAGGATTGCTAGTCAGCAAGCCGAGACAATGATATGAAGTAGTAGTATACATAACCAAATATCTACAGGTTTCAGAGAAAATATAATATTTTTACTTACAAATACAGACTTAAATATATGGTTTTAAAAATGCAATAGTATAAGCTTCATAGTGGACTGACTCCGTATAGGAGTCTAAAGCAAACTAATTTGGTTATTAGCATGTGCATGAGGTGATCCTGCTCCACTCATTCAGAAAATAGGAATTAAGTTGATTTGACAGCCCTCCAATTTTGCTTTCAATGCTATTGATTCCTCTCATCAAGGCTGTGCTTTTCTGTGCTCTATCTTGCAAAAGGGACTGATGGGTACACTCAATCTAATCACATTTCATTGTACATTCTCTGCATGTAATAATAATCTTGACTATCCCGATCAATTTTGACCCAGTTTCCTCTCACAGGATGCAACTCAATGATTTCTGTCTAGTTTTTATTTTTTTAAGGAACATGATTTGATCCATTTTTTTCTGAAGAAATATCTATCAAACACAGTAAGCTTTTCTGCTTTCCCATATTTTTGTTTCATTTCTTTTTGTAAAATACTAGGTTTGATCTTCATATGGTCTGAGGTTATTACATGGTGTATAATGTGGGTGATTTTTGTAATGACACTCAAAGCACTTAATGTGGTCGAGAAGCCTTCTTGAATGAACAGTTAAATACAAATAGCTCCATACAGTGTGGTGTTCAACATAACAGGCAAATGAAAAGAGCTGATTGCATCATTTTGGTGGGCAATATTGCCATGTATCTGAATATTTTCTGTAATGATCTAGTAAAAGGATCATTACTTAACAGAGAACTTTGTAATGAGATTAATACCTCATTTTGTATTTGTTCATAGAAATTAGAGATGAAAAATATCAACCAGTCCGTTCCCTGCTGGTGCTGTTGTTATGCCTGTTCATCTATTTAAAAGCCCAGCTTACTATTGCAAATCTGTACCAGAGATGTGGCAATACTGGACTTGCCTATATAGTAGGTTTTATTGTACACTCCTTGCCTGATTCTTATACATCTCCCATGGACTTCCACTGTGCAGGATAAGGGCTGTAATCCTTTTAGGGGGAAGGGAGACACATTCTGTGATCAGATCTCTCAGGTTGATGCATGCGCATAATAATGCCCCTGTGGAGCTGGAAGAGTTGCTCCAGGATTAAAGAGCTGAGATTTACAACTAAGCTTCATTTAGCATACAATGAAATAACTCTCAAATGACATGCATATGTTAAGTAACTTAAATCCATTAATACAGTTGTTAAGTGAAGTCCAATTAAACATATTGATGGTGTAAACATGAGAACAGGAGTAGACTGTTCTAGGGCATTTGTACATTGGGAGAAAACTTATGTTATTGTGCAGATAAATGCTGTTGTGTGTGTGTGAGAGAGAACTATGCTTCTATTTATCTTCAAAATGAAATACCTGTAGTCTGATCAGAAAAAATAACAGCGGAATAATTCCTTGCCTTCCAGAAAACATACTTCCTCTGTACCAAAAAATGTAAGCTTCCTGACAAAAATAACTATTTCGCTCCTAGTATTAGCTCCTAGTATTAGCATAATACTAATACAAGCCAAGATTTTGAGGTTTTGGCAGCTTATCCTGGACTCAGTAGCAAGAAAACTAGACATATTATTTTCTGAATTTTCCCCAGATCTAGACAGCACAATAGGAAGGAAGGGGGTAGGAGTGCAGAGTTACTCCTTCATAGGATTTACAATTTTGCTCTTAACCATCTGTATATTAATAAACAGTAAAATAAGGTATTCTAAATACTCATAATAAAATCCTAACTATTCCCTAAAGGTTTTCATAATTAAAGTAATATAAAAAAGTCAGTATCAGAGGGGTAGTCTGAATCTGTAAAAAGCAACAGAGGGTCCTGTGGCACCTTTAAGACTAACAGAAGTATTGGGAGCATAAGCTTTCGTGGGTAGGAACCTCACTTCTGAAGAAGTGAAGAAGTGAGGTTCTTACCCACGAAAGCTTATGCTCCCAATACTTCTGTTAGTCTTAAAGGTGCCACAGGACCCTCTGTTGCTTCATAAAAAAATCACTTATTTAGGGGCCAATCTAGGTTCGGATTCAGCCTCCTTAATTCTATTATACCTAGCTTTCTTCTGATTGTGCTGAGAAAGAAATTCAGTCCATTGTCTCTAATGATAGTTGCGTGCCTGAATCACTGTCTACTGCTTTGAAAATACAAAGATAAGTTTTAAAAGGCTGTCTGTAGTTTTTATTTGTAGATTTTCTTCTGAAAGGCAATTGGAGATTATAGCTAGACTTGATATCATGTTAAAAAGACTTGCAAAAAATCATAGACCACCTAGTGCAACTTACTGTTGGTTCCCTATGTGCCTTATACAAACTATAATCAGGAAGACATGTCCGCTACATGTGACCCAATAATAACTACTATGTATTGATCTACTGCAAAAATGGCTCAGGCCCAGACTTCTAAAGATATTTAGGCATTGCTGCACTCAGCATTGCAACACCTAACTGATTTAAAAGTCTAAATTTCATTTTCAAAAGTGTTTTAGGCACTTCTGAGCCAAATTCCATCGGATTGTAGGCACTTAAGAGCCTAAGTCCCATTGGAAGTCAATGGGAAGTAAACTCCTAAATGCCTAAAGTAACTTTTGAAAATCTTGCTTTTTGTTCTTATAAACAGAGCTGGCTTTAAAAAAAGTGAAAAATGTTGTGGGTTGTTGTTTTTTAGGGGGGAAAAGTTGGTCAAAGTTGGTCAAAAATAAAAAGGGTGGTTCTGTTTTGTTTTTTCAAATACCATTCCTTTAAAAATCAGCCCTTTTTTCCCCCCACAAAAGATCAAAACTTGGAAAATTTAAACTATTTCTAATTATTAGTGTCTCTCTTTGAGCTCAGTGAAGAACCTGTGAACAAGTTTTAGTATTACTAATGACATCTCAGGGGATTGTGGAGTGTCACTGTCTGGAAAAGTAAGCTTGTTTTTGATGGGAGGGTTTGACAATATTCACTAAGCTGTAATGAACGCTATAAGATATAATGAAACTAGCTTGGCAAGCCAGTCCAGTGATGAGCCACCTTATCTGGGCTTAAATGTATTTCAGTGCTCCTATTCATCTATCTACTGAATGTGGGCACCCTGCATAGTCTGACAGATATCCTGTCCTTGCCAGGTAGCTGTTGCTTTTAGGCATTAGCTGCCAAAACAATTAATAGATTAATGAGAAAACATTCATAAATTAAAGTAAAGTCTTTCCACTTGCATTGAAAATGCAACATCTCTGGGATGTTTAAATGCTGTAAAATGTCTTAATTTGTTCAAACACTTGCACGATTATTGATATAGACAGATGCATAATATACAGACTACAAGCGTCTAAATTAGCTTTAAGGGAAATTAATACAAGAAACTAGAAAAATATTCCCAAGGAGTAAATTAGTTTGACACTTTATTATGACTTCAACAAAAGATTATCAAATGTGTCTTTAATATTACACTTGGAAAAGTGTAGGGATAATGGATGGCGTAAGCACAGGGAAAGGAAAATCATAGACCTGTTTTGCTCCCAAGGGTTCCCAAGTTAAGAAATCACTTGTCACCCTGAATAAATCATTAAATGTATTGTTTTTTTCAACATTTTTAATTACAGTTGGCATTCCTGAGTCTAGTGCTGGAGGCAGCCATCTTGCTGAAGAATTTTATCCTTTGTGACACTCTCAGTGGGGGAGCAGAGTTGAATTGACTGTAGGCCGGTTTCCAACCTGCTCCAGAATGCTTTGCGGGGGGGAGGAGAGGTACCCCTTTAAGGTTATATATTTAAAAAAAGTTTAACATCTAGCTCCAGATTCACTGAAACTGGCACAGGGGGATTGTAAATTATGCCTCCTTGTTCAGCCTGGTTCTCTATGCATCAGTGGGATTCATTCCGGGACAAGGAAGGTGGGTCTCTGCTGCTGCCGCCCTCTTATGGCAGGCTTAGTTTACAACCAGGTATTCTGTCAGCAGCAATTAGTGAGGGGACTTGCTGGAAAAGTATGGTCCCCCAGTCTGTGTGTCCAGGTCTCTTGCCTGTTCAACAGGGGCGCTGGAACAATTTTTATAGTGAGCCATTGACCCAGACTGTAAATCCTGTATATCAGTCGTTCCCAAACTTGTTCTGCTGCTTGTGCAGGGAAAGCCCCTGGCAGGCCAAGCCGGTTTGTTTACCTGCCACGTCCGCAGGTTCAGCCGATCATGGCTCCCAGTGGCCCCGCTTCGCTGCTCCAGGCCAATTTGCGGCTGCTGGAAGTGTCACGGGCCGAGGGACATACTGGCCGCCACTTCCAGCAGCTCCCATTGGCCTGGAGCAGCGAACCGCGGTCACTGGGAGCCGCAATCGGCCGAACCTGCGGACACGGCAGGTAAACAAACCGGCCCGGCCCGCCAGGGGCTTTCCCTGCACAAGCAGCGGAACAAGTTTGGGAACCACTGTTGTATATAATGGAAACCACTTCAAGTCAGGGGGTGCAGCAGCAGCCCCCCGCTCCCCCCCCCCCACACACACACCTAGTTCCAGCAACTATGCTGGTCAACACTGCTCACTACTTTGGATGCTTTAGCTCCCTGTGACTCACCTCTAAGAAGAGGTTCTTCTGCAACCTCATCCCCTGCTGAATTTCTGCACGAAAGGGCATTATTGCAAATGGGTGTGTGCTTGAAGCCAATGTAAAACTGGGCTATATTTGTCCCTTTGTTAGTGTCAAGCCATTCTCTAAGCAGACAACTTGGCTTACAGTCCCTTCCACAGAGTGTCAGGTGACATCTCTTGTCAGTAAGATGTCTCCCGCTAGCTCTAGGCTCAAAAATGCCACTTGTAATTAAATATCCATTTCACATCTTATTCATGGGAATAACTAAGCACCTTCTTACCTTGTGAATTATTAGATGGGTTGAGACGTGGGTGTGGTTCTCTTTTAAACTTAAAACCCCTCCAAATCAACGGGGGGAAAGTAACTTTACTTCTCATTAATGTGTTGAGTTGTTGCGCATGATCTTTAAACAAAATATATATCAGAATAAGTTCATGCAGGATAGAGTAGCTGATTTCAGTATTGTTTTTTTTAAAATATTAAAACCAACCTTTTACATATTTTAAAACTAGAAAGATTTGGCTTATTCTAGGTTACAGCTTTTTAATTATTCTATCAAATGACACTTTAGTAACATTAATACTTTTCTTGGTGTAAAGCATTCTAGCATGAAACTAGGATTTCAAGCATGTATGTCCATCTATGTCCCTTGCTCGCTCTCTTTTTATAGCATACTTCATTTTAGATTCTTGACCTATGATCTTTAATAGACTTTCTGACAATAATGATTAGGATAGTGGATGAGCAGTATCAAATATCAATAAGTCTCTTTCCTTGTGATAACACTATCATCCAGTAGGGATATTCCACTTAAAACATTGATCTTTAACTGCCCCCATCTTACACAATAAACAAACTGCGTTTAGTTTTCTACTACTCTCCTTTATTTTAAGTAGCAAATTAGGATTGATTGGATATATTTTTAACATTTTAGGAAAAGATCCATTTCTTCTTTGCATCGTGATGTTCATTATTAAGATTTTATTGACTTAATTTCTTTATTTACAATTGGTAACTTTCTTGGGATCAAAACCTTCATATAATATATGTAAAACAGATAATACTGGGCCTGGAAGCATGTGAGACTTATACCTGGCTGATTACACTGTGTGGGGAACAACTCGACTTCAAGATCGTGGTCAAAAGTGCTGATAGGCTCCTTCAGGATTATTAAAGTTTAATTAAACATTTGTTATTAGTTATCTAGAATGCACTTCAGGAGCGAACCAAATATTGCAGTTTTGCCATTAGAACACTTGTCATTCTGAGCAACTTAAAAATTAGCCTATCCTAACGGTCCTTTTTAGCCTTGACATAAAAGAAAAGCATAACATGATATTCAACTGAATGTTATACTTGCAAACCAATTTTAATTTCACCATCAGTGTTTCTTCTTTGTCTCCATCAAAGCCTGGTGGACCCCCCTGGGACAAGTTTCCCCCAGGGTGCCACTTGGAACTGGGATACCAATAAGCCCACCTGACCCACCAGCCTAGGTTCCCTTTATACTTTTCTGGTGAGGCAAGCCAGTCAAGCCCTCCTTCAGGCTTCAGACTGCGCTTTACCAGCACACACAGGTAGGGACACACCCTGCTGCAGTTTCATATAGATGCTGAGATGATCGCTGCATGGGAAAGCTCAGCTAAGGAACTGCCCAGATACTCAAGTGCACCCCTCCATCTCCCCCCTGCTGGAGTGCAAACCCAGAATCACACCATCTTGTGCTGCACAGAGAACTATACAGTGTAAGCTTATTGAAATTTGCCCCCTCCCTCAATGTGTAGGAAGATTTGCACAGCAAAGCTTAATATACTAAATAAATTGGTTATAACTAGCAAATTCTCACCCTAAATGTTGTTTTAGGCATATTACAGAGCTCTTGCTTGCAGCTAAAAACTCCAAGTATTTCTTTCACAGGCCAGACACCCTCTAGTCTGGGTTCAATCCTTGCTTTCCCAGTTCAGTCTTAGGTGTTTTATAGCAGTCATCTTGGCCAGGGATTCAGTGAAGAACTAACCATGATTATATCACTCTCCTGCCTTAAATAGGTTTTACATAGGGTGGGAACCGTTTGTCTTCCAGCCTTCTCTCCCCCCGACCTCCGCCCATCCCGGTCAGTGGAAAAGTACTAATTTTATCATGGAGTCCAATATAAGGTGATGTGATCACATGACCTGCAGCCACAACTCAAACTAGATTTGCAGCATCCAAAGGAAGGCTTTCCAGGAAGGTAGGATATTAGCATCTTCAAAGACCTATTGTTCTCCCTAAAGGTCCTTTGACTTGTTGCTGGCTAGCCATCTAAACTGATTGCAATCTGTCTAGTGGGCATTTCCCAGGTGTAAACACAATTGTAATTGATACATAGTCAATATTCCTAACTTCAGGTATAGAAATGATACATACATACAAATAGGATAATCATGTTCAATAAACCATAACCTTTCCAATGTTATCTCACATGCCTTAACATGCATAAAATATATCATAATTATGCCATACCCATAGCTTAGCAATATCTCTATGAAGACTATGGGGGCAGAGTGTCACACCGTCATCATTAAATGATTTCCTCCCCCCTTCATGCCTATCAACCTCAAAGTCACACCTCACAGCCACCACCTTACTAGATAATGAGACCTAGATAAGTCTTGTCCCTTTTGGCATGTCAACACCATTCCTCAAAAAGTTTCCTCCTCTAGAGGCTCCATACCCTGCAGACCTAAAAACGAAGAGCAATAAACCCAAACTAGTATATTAGACCTACATCACCATGCTGGCCACAACATTTCAACTATTCTTTTTGTGTTCTTTGGTCACAAGACTATATTAGCAGATTTTCATTTTAGTGTTCCATTATATCACCACTTCCTTTATGGCTAAGTTTAATTAGTACCACAGAGTAATTGCAGTCAGATTCTGCCAACTTTTCTTTCCCACAGAAGTACTCTTTGTAAACTTTTCTAAACTATACTATGTGGTGAGCTTGGGATTAAGTGGACTCTTGTGAATCCTTCCGCTAACTAACAGAATCAAATTAAATTCTAGTTAGCCAAAAAATTGTCCCTTATGGTTCTCACATTATTACCATATGGCATTTTCAAGCAGGGGAAGTTTGTTATAAAATAGAATCATAGATGTAAGAAATGGCATTTTGGGTCATCGAATCTATTCCTTTGCCAATGGAAGATTGCTACCTACATGCAGCATCCAGTGCACTATTTAATAACGTGTCTCTTTATCTGCATATCTTTTTATCAGCCTTTAGCTTAAATCGGTTTTCTTTAGAATGTTTTATCTGAGGAATGAGTCATCTCTGTGTAGTGTGCAGGGTTTAGAATAAAGCCCTACTGTGTTAGCAATATCTGACCATCAGCTTAAGAAGTGCTGATTGTCTTCAAAGACTTCAATTACCACAGCTCATTCTGACATGGACCTAGAAATGTTTATCCTAAAATAGACTGTCAAAACTTTAAGGTGGGGTTTTCAAATCATGTCAGCAAATGAGAAGGGGGAAAAACATACAAAAGGAATTTGACGGGCTAAGTTGTGCAACCTAAATCGGAACACTATTAAAGATAGCTAGAGGTGGAAGGTGGGTTACATGCTGACTGAGGTAATAAAAAGAATAGCACATTTTATGAGTGAAGAGATTAATAATGTAATAGCTGACTATTATGAAGGGTTGTCAGCTTTACCTAAGGGGATACTTGCCCCAGATATCAAACAGTACAGACACGGACAACTCTATTTTTCCGATGATTTATAATATTGAAAGTAACCTTTGGAAAAACAAATCTCTATCTACAAAATAGAGATTGGGAAATGTAGATATTAACTATAAGTGTGCATATTGATTTTGGAAAGAGACTGTCTTACCTTCACCTCCTGCTAAGGTTATTGCTGAGTTTGGCAGGGACTTGGTCAGAAGCTCAGCAGGAATCCCAAGTTAAGCAGTGGAAACCACCTTTGGCATTTCAGGTTTATTTACAGATTATTTTCCCTAGTGTAACCAAAATTAAACATGAAGTAGTGAAGTCTCTGGACACATTCCCTTCATGCAGATTAACACTCTGTAATCTACAATCAAACAATATATCCCCCAAACAAAATAATATAAATAGAGCAGCTCTTCTGCCTCCATAGCTCCCTGTTCTGTCTTATAGAGGCACACTCAACTCTGTGCAGGAGCTGGTGCAGAAATGGAAGGGAAGCAGCTTTCACCTCACCTATTCAAAGGCTGCCATAAGATGCTGGTTCACCACTGGGTCAGGCAAAGACAGTCTTGAGGATGCCATAATTTACATCCCTATTGAGTAACCCCTATAAGGTTTGAATTGCCAGAGTGCAGATGCTTCTCAGTTGTCCACCATGATAGCCCTCCATTTTCATTCCAATCTTGACCTTCCTTGACCTGTCTCCTGTACCAGTGTGAGAGTCCACCTCCTTAAGAAACAATCATTGGCTTGGTGCCTTTTGCACAAGTGTCTTGTGTCAGTGTTGTTCACTTTGGAGGCACACACTTTCCTAGTTGGCACAAAGGGGAAGTAATATAAAGATTAATTGGGTTCCTACTCCACAAACGTAGGGTTTTCCCCTCTAAAAGGAGCCTGGCTCCTTTAAGATTTGAATCAATGTAGGTCAGTTGGGTCAGATTATTTCAGGATGCTGGGATGTAACTCCCAAATCTTTCTCAGTAGGCCTGTCACTAAGAGCTCGGCTAAACAGATTACATCATGACTGTGAAGCCCCTTACTTGGGGCCCCAGTAACCAGTACAAGCCATTATACTGAGAATATCCTGTAATGACATTTTACAATATGTTTTTTTAGAAAAATATGACTCTGCGAAAATGACCATTTATTCTGCAATTGGGATTTATTCAGATTTAACAAATTCTTACCCTTTTTCATGAATATTGGTTAAAACTGGAAGAAACACAATGGTTGTTATCAATGAGGAATGTTTGTCTCATTCTGAGCTATTATCATGCACAAAAAGAGAGATGACAGCCTAACTTAAAATCTACAGCTGTGCGTCTTCTCCTAGTCAGTGGCACGTAAGCTCCTTTATTCAGAATTCATGTACCAAAAAAATCTCATATCTGTTCAGTAGAAGACCAGGGAGTCCTCTGAGAGGGGAAAAAAGGGTCAGTTTAGGTAGATATCAGGGTCAAATCACTTCTTGGGTTCTTTATAATGAAGCATTAGAGCTACTTTAGCTTATACCTGTTTCAGAATCATCTTGACATGACTAATTAATAAACAATAAACATACTTGTAGTTTTTCAGGAAGAATGTACTAAATGGTTAAACAAAAATGCCCTGCCTTTTGAAGCTAATGCTATTGACAGCTCACTTTTAATTTGGCCTCCATCTGAAGAAAATCATTTGGAAGTAAAATCTGTTCATACATCAGTAGGTTTATTGATACCATATAAACAGGTTTGTATTGAAGTGTAAGGTTGACTTTCACGTTATTTAGTTGCTCTGAGTAACAGCCATCGTTTTAATTAGAAATGGGTCCTAACCAGCACCATATCTTGCCTGCTCCTCTACCATCACAAATTGAAGTAAATAATTTCAAAATCTGGATCTGAATTTTGTGACTCAGGTCCATCTCTAATTTTGTATTTTGCTTATAAATATTATTGGAAATAGATCACATATTTCTAATTTAAGATGAGAACTGATGGTGGTGAGGACTAAAGGCCTATCAAAATTGCCTGCTTAATTGTGTACAGAAATGTATTTGCAATTGGACCTACAATTACTAATTACACATGCCAGTACTTCTTTCCACATACAAACTGATTGATTGGACATCACTGGCCGTTAGTACACATAATTATAGCCACTGTACTCACAGTTTTGAAAATCAGGCCCTGTACGCGTGTCTGATTTTATGGAAGCAACAAATCTGGAAGCATCTTAAAATAGATGCGAAGTGTGAAAGAATCTGTCAAATACCATTGATCATCTTTGAAGGAGAATGCGTCATTAACAGAACAACTGTAAGTCTATCTTCTTCCACAGTTGAATATGTTGCTTACATTGTGAATATTTAAATGTATAAAGAATAATCTGTGTACATATCCACCCTGCAGATGAAACCAAAATAGTTCTGTAGAAATGTAATAGGATTTTATGGAAATAATGCTTAAACTCTATATAATTCAACAACATTTAATTTGGTTTTTGAACCCTATTATAAAATTCTGTAGCAAAGACATATAGTTTTCTATGTAATATGGTTACATTTGGTTAGAATTTTCTCCCCCATGGAAAATTTAGATTAAATTAAACAACAAAAATCAATAGAAAGCTTTCAGATGAAAGCCAAAAACTTGGATTTGGAAATGCCACTGCAATGCGTAATGGGGAACTGTAGTTTGGGTGCCTCAAGCTCTCACTCTCCTCTACGGGCTCACCTCCCTGGCTGGACATCATCTTCATGATGCCCTATGGTCTCCCCTCTTGTGCCACCACAGTACATCATAACAGTCTCTGGCCATTTTGCATCAGATTTTGGTTCTTTTTTAGTACAGTCACAATTTTCTATAGAAATCAGACACTTTTCACACAAAAAATTGTTTATCAAAAATGCAATATTTCATCAAAAGCAGCCCCAAATATGTTTTTTAAAACAGATGGTGACTTTGTTCCATTCCTCCCGCCCCTACCCCCCCTACCAAATTCTCCTCATTCTTGCTGGCTGACATAGACACCACTGCCAGTGGTCACACAACTCCACAGCTTGGTCTGCAACAAGAACTTTACGGTTGGCTTCCTGTCTTAGAAATAAGTGGATTCACTTAACAAGCTGAAGAAGGTCCAGAGCAGTCTCTTTCAGACCACAATTTCCTGCTCAATAGACAGAATGCTGATGAAACATCCCAAGCTGGCTGTTCTACTGTACTGCTGACCCCTGTATCCATCTACTACTTTTATTCACCATTACAATCAGATCAGAACCTTTTATATAAATGTTGCTGTTTGCAGTCTCATCTTTCGTATCTAGGCAACACGTACTGCAAGCCACTGGTGCTGATCTGTAATACATGCAAAGAATAATTTTGTAAGGAGCTAAGCCTAGCATTGTTATTATTCACCTATTAGACTGGCCAGAGGGAAGCTCTTCTTTAACTCACCTAATGGAGTTGCTGAAAGTGCCACTGTGTGTGTGTGTGTGTGTGTGTGTGTGTGTGTGTGTGTGTGTGTGTGTGTGTGTGTCAGCTCTGGTAATATACAAAATGTATGAAGAGTGAGATCAACTGGATGTAGCTTCACAGGCAACAAGATTAAGGCATTTTTCACTATAGTTTTGATTTGGTGGGGTGAAATACAGTATCATTCATACACTCTTGGGGAGGAATGATTCCTTCCTGGATTCCCTTGCATGCATGGGAAGTGTGCAGGATGCAGAAATAAAACTTTCTATAACATCAGCATAGGCATGATTTAAACTTGCTGGATTTCTCTGTTAGGAGACTAACAACAAAAACTAAGCTGGAAAATTAGACAAAGCATTATTCTGGTTCCTTTCCTATATTGGAGACCACTTAGCTGTTTTAAGTGTATTTCTCTGTAATGTAAAAGGCATAATACTCTTTGAATGAACATCACTTGCACACCTGTTTTCACCATTTGCCATGCTCATTCTGTTTCTATACTCAGACAGCTAATATAGGGTGCATGGCTTTTCTACACCCGAGTGTAGATCGCTTACTTAGACTTTTGAATTCTTCCTTCTTTAAGAGGAAGAATGGATCTGGACTTCTGATTATGCACCAGAGAGCTGAAAGTACATGAGAACGTCCAGCTATCTTAAACTAAAAAATTAGGACACAAAGCCTCTGGCCCTGATTTTATTATGATATACATCTGGGTTAAATAACTGCAATCAGTGGTGTGATATCACAATCAGGATCCTGTATTCTGTCGTCTAGTCGCCTACCAACATCGCTCAATACAATCTCTTAAACAAAGATTATGATCAGAAGATCACAAATTAGAATTTTAACTAGGAAATGTTTATTTTTGTATTTTTGGGAGGCAGGGATTGTTTTGTTTTTTACTGTCAATCTGTTTTTTTATCTTAAGTGAATTGTAATTACTTTTTGTAAGCCTGACTCATGATTGTTCTTCTTGACTAAGTACATATTACACAATTTTATTAGACCAGCAAATTTATATATCCTTTGCTTTAACTTGAGGTTACTCTTCCTAAGCTTCAAAACAGTCATTGGGACAATGGGAGTAGAAAATTAAATATAATGTAGCCACTTCCCAAAAACGCTAAATGAAAACAATTTAGAGGAACTTAAGACACTCTTAGCACTTGCTGCTATACAAGAAAAATAGAAAGGTCAATTTACTGGCAGTGACTACAGAGTTCTACTTATGGCTGAACCTTCACTAAGAAAAATGGTGTGTTCTTTCTTCCAATTAGCTAATTAGAGATAAAATTCTAGTCAAGGCAAAGTTTGTAGTCTGTCTAATAACTTAAGATTAAATCTTAATTTGAGTTAAGAAAATATCTTTGGCCATGCTGGAAGAAAGCCAGAAGGTGAGGGTGGTTTAATTAGGCCACTATTTTATTCATCTGAAATATCTGGGAGTACCCCGCAATAAATTGTACAGTGCAGGTCATTGTTATTACCTTAATCGTTTCCACCTATTTGGGAGGGTTATTATCAGTCATCACCCTTCTCAACCTGGTCCTAGCCAGCCCATTGTTAGGACCCTGCTAGTCTCCCCTTGTATGAGGGTTAAGGAGGCTGGAAAAGGAGGGAGGTTGGCTCCCTGCTGTACCAGATGTTAGAGGCCCCAAACCCCTTTTCCTCAACTCTCTTAAGGGATACTTTCCTTTAAATCCCCTTCCAGTCCATTTTATCTGATCATTATGTCCCTTCTGTCATGAGTATCTGCACTGCACATCTGTTCTCTCTCTTTTTTTTTTTTTAAGTCACTTAGTTAAGACATTTTAACTTAACCCCCTTGCCTACCCCACTGGGTCTCTGACTTGCTGTGGAGAAGGTGAAACAATCCACCCTGCCTTCACCAATTTGGGAGTGAGGGGGAACATTCTTTCCCCACCCCTAAGGGAGAAAGGTGGCTAGCATAATGCCTATAGCAGATCACAAAGAAACCCTGATTCCAAGGGTGGATGTTGCCAGCCCAACCCCAGTGAGAGGGCTATTCAAAAACTGCCTAGGGTATAACCTCTCTGTTCCTGGTCACCTGCCACCAATTTCAAAGGGATCCCTTTTAGGAGCAATAACCCACTTTTCTGTCAGCCAGCCAAATGATTCACTGCACACAGCTGAAGTGGGAGAACATGTTTCTCCTAATTAAGACAAGACTCAAAAGAGTATCCATGAAAGCCTTCAAACTGATTAAAATCAAAGGAGTTACTCTCATGGTTTGGGTTAAGCACATGCATAAGTGTTTTTGTAGATCAGGGCCAAAATGTCCCTATGGAGTCAGCTAATATGCTTGTATTTGAGACTGACAATTTCTACATGTAAAAGTCTCTCATATACTTAACATTCCACCTTATGCTATCAGGTGAAATTTTCAAAAGAAACTGTCTATTGGAGATGGCTACTGAGTTGACTCTGTCTACCCCTCGGGTTGAATCTATGACTCTTTCCTAGTTATTAGTTCTGTGATTATTAATATTAAACATTGTGATGTGTATGTACACCATGTTATTGTCCAAGCGGAGACTATCCTTGCCAGAATCAAAACCCCATCTACCTTTTCCCTTTAAATACATCCTCATGTGACTGCATAACTGCAGCCACAGTGCTATTAGAGTGATTGGGTCAGCCTTTCTCTGGAACCTGCCATTGATTCTACTTGATTATCCAGAAGGCTTATGCTGAGTGATGTGAAGCAACCTCCATTTCTCTGACCTGGTGCCACAGTCATCATTAACAGCATGTAGACTATCTTATATCTGTGAATGAATGAATGATTTTTCCTTCTTCCTATGCACCCTCTGCCACAACAGTCAATTGTTGGATCACTAAAGTATGCAAACAAGTGCATCTGTATACCAGATAAGCACAGGACTGTGTGCAGCTGCTAATCAGTTTCTAGAGCATGCTGGTAGGTTGGTTGAATTAAGAGAACAATCCATTAGAGAAAGTGTCCACAACATAATTTAGAAGCATTTTTCCTCACTATCTCTTCTCTTGCGTCCATGTCTGTGTTTTGCTTTCATGTTATAACTCTGATTTGAATGATAAACGTTTCATCCACCTAGAGCTGTCAGGTGCAAGTATTCTCGGTTTACCTTCTGTTAAATAAGGCAATTAACCATTTGAATGTATTTGTACAAGTACTTAGGTTAAGTTGCATTATAGTACCTGGCTAGCTCTGAAGAGGAAGATGTTTGATTTATTTGTATTAAAACTGCTTTGGTTTTATGTAGCTGTCATTCTGCCTCTGCTGATATGTTAAGGCTCTTCAAAAAAATGCACTTTGTGGATTGGAGAGCCATTAGAAGAATGTTAATGGGAAATCATAAAGCACAGCTCATGCAAAACCCCTTGAGTACTTGCCTCTAATGTTTCTGCTTTAGCAGCTACAGATTAAAAAGTGCTCAGATTAAACTATAGGCAGGTATAATGAGCTAAAACCTCTTGTAACTTAAATATGAAAACATTTTTAAAAGGGTAATATTGCTAAAGTTAGGATAGCTTAATTGTTGATCATTTCTAAATTAAAAGTCACCAGTTAAACTCATCTGGTTCTAAGTACTAAAAGAAGCAAATGATGGGGAGGAGGCAGATCTAATGGAATGCTAAATCATTTTGAAGAAATATTCTGGGCTATGCTTACTGCTGTAGACATAAGTGCGGCACAATTTCATTGATGTCCCCCTTTTAAAGGGGGGAAAATACCATTTAATGATGCTCAGACTTGGCAAAATTGGGTTCAGTTTGTCTTGACACAAAGGTTGATGACTTTGCATCTATAACAATGATAGATATTATGCTTAATCTCCAAAATAATTGAAAATATAATCCTCTTAAAATTTAAAGTAACTGGAAAAGGAAGATCCAAGCATAGAAGCACAATGCTTCTAATCCGTTTCTGGAAGCTGGAAAGTTACCTCGCTAATAATTAAACATTTTCAGAAATTAACTAGTAATATAACTTTAATGATATAGTTAATTTTTAAATAGAGCAGATGTGTTCTGACATTTACTGGAACCATTGTTCTTTACAGAGAGTTTAGTTATTAACAATGATTTGCTTAGGATTTGTGCCTGCATTTACCAATAGCATTTTAATGTTTCTAGAGAAAGGAATTGACACCTGAATCTCTTCTCATATTTAGTATTTTCTTCATTATGGGTTGTATGATTTTTTTAATTTAAATGTTTCCAGGAGGCCCTTAAATATTTCAGCATTTTTAATGAAATTATCACAGAAAGAAAGAGAAATCTGGAAAAACAGTGAGTTGGGTTGGTTTTTTTTTTTTTTTTTTTTGGTGGTGTGTGTTTTTTGTTTTGTTTTTGTTTGTTTTTTGCTAGAGGATCAGATTTTGTGAATGAGCCATTTCACAACTTCAGGTCACTGCCAATTGCTCATTTGGCATTGAGGCCAGATTCTGATCTTCTTTACACCTGTAAACATTCCAGAGTTATTAACTGTAGTGGAATAGCTCTGGATTTACGTGGTGTAACACAGATCAGAACCTGACCCATGATAAAATTGTCAGAAACTGTGCTACAGAAAATTTCCAGCTGCTCTGCACTCTGTTGAATTTAATATAGGAATTGAAACCATAAGCTAATATGCTACTTTAAAAGGTTAAAAGAATCTGCATTCTTTGTAAGCCCGTGTTCTTGGTAATTCAAAATTATGGCTCAGAAAAAAAAGGAAAATATGTCATAGGGTCAAATCAGCCTGGAGTAACCATGTGCTACTCCCTAGAAAAGTCCTTGTCAAAATTCAGTAATTATATAAACAGTAGTGTAAGTTTTCCAACTGTTGTTAATGATGAAAAAAATAGATGTAATTGGTTTGCTATCTATTGCATCAAATTGATAGGCAGTGTGAATGCCTAACAAGTATATCTTTATGTCCTGATCTTTGAAAGACTTGTGCATGTGCTTAGCTATATGTGCTGTGATTAGTCTTCTTGGGGGACTACTCGGAGTGAGTAAAGTTAGGCACATGTGTAAGTCTAATATTGGTTTCTTACCCCAGGATAAATAATCAGTTATTTAAGAATTCTTGTATTGTTTTTGAACTAAAACTTCCAAAGTTTTTTGCTTTGTTTTTAATGAGAATCTAATTGGTAAAATAAATAAGTAAATAAAAATAAGTTGGGGGTAACATTGCCCCTGGTGTTAACAGCATCTCAGGACTAAGTAAAGAAAGAAACTTGATTTGAGATGCAGGATAATTTTTTTCTTTTGTTTAGAGAACTTGATTAAGTTCAAACTGATCTGGTGGATGATGGCTTTCTCTGCCTTGTCAGAGTAATTGAGCCTAGGGACTGCATGGCCTAAGGGATTAGTAATAGAATATATATCCTTTCACCTTGAGGTCACCAGTTCAAGTCTAACCCCTATTTGTAATGACAAACAGTTGTTACTCTCTGGGATGTGAAATTCTTACCTTTTGGTGAACTTTGGACAATCTGTAATTGAATTTAAAAGCAACTTTCTTCACACTCTTCCAGTGTATGGGATTTTTTTCTCCTCTTATGTGCAGTGATCAGTCATCCACATTGGGCATTCTGAATCACAGGAAAACGTATGTATTTCCCTTTTCCGCATCTTGCCTTTGTTTCTCTCTGCAATCAGATTTCTCTTCATGCTGCTAACTGGCAGATACCGGACAACGGTGACTTTTATTAGTTCCAATCCAACAATGAATTTACCATTTACAGTCAGGAGCCAGACATTTCATTTTCCTCTTTTGAATTTTTATGGAGAATAATTATACCCATATACAACACAAAAAATGGTAACAGTTTGTGTTGCTGGACATCACACTTCCTAGCTGGATATTGATATTCCTAAACAAAAAAGGCTGGCAGATATAGGAATTGGGTTCTGAATTCTTGGGAGGGAGAAAGTATATTGGTATATAGACCAGTGACTCTAATCTAGGAGAGGCACCATTCCATGTTTTCTTCTGTGGTGCTTTCCTCTCTGCCCTATCTCTCATGTCCACTATTGGCTTTTCCTTCCTACTTACAGCATGCCTTACAACAGGGGTCGGCAATGTTTGGCACACGGCTCACCAGGGTAAGTACCCTAGCGGGCCAGGCCACTTTATTTACCTGCTGATGCGGCAGGTTCGGCCGATCATGGCCCCCACTCACTGCGGTTCACCGTCCCAGGCCAATGGGGGCGGCGGGAAGCGGCGCAGGCGAGGGATGTGCTGGCCGCGGCTTCCCGACACCCCCATTGGCCCGGGACGGTGAACCGCGGCCAGTGGGGGCCACGATCGGCCGAACCTGCCACATCAATAGGTAAATAAACTGGCCCGGCCCACTAGGGTGCTTACCCTGGTGAGCTGCGTGCCGAACGTTGCCAACCCCTGCCTTACAACCATTGCTTATGGCTCCTTGTTAGTCAGACTTTCACAACTGTCTTTAACAGTTATCTGTCCCATATAATTTAAGCATGAATAGGTTAAAGGAGTTCTAGCTAACTTTCTCTTATGCAAACACCTTTCACTCACAAGAATGAGGCCACAGAAGATCAGTAAAACAAATGCAAAATTACCCAGAATTATTGTAGCCCAATACACAATATGGAGGGTCTAGTTGGCTACTTTAGCCCCTTTTCCCCCATCTCAGTGCACATTTGTTAGCCATGAAGTCCTACATTTTAAAATGGACAATTGTAAAGTGCTTTGGGAAAGGGATCTTCTTTTTTGTTGTCTGTACAGTGCCTGGCACAATAGAGTTTTGGCCCATGACTGGGGCTTCTGGGTGCTTTCATTTGGTTGCTGTTGTCTGGGACACAGCCTCCCTTATTTCTAAGGACTTGACTACATGAATATTAGTTCACGGCAAGCTGGGGTGTGAATCTACCCTACACTAGCCTGCTGTGGAGAAATTGTCTGTGTAGATCCTGCTGATGTACCTTGACAGTTCATTAATGTGCTTTGATCTAGTCCTGTTTCAAAGAGGACTAGATCAAAGTGCATTAATGAGCTGTCATTAGCAGGGTCCAGATTCACAGTTACTCCACAGAAGAATAGTGGGGAGTAGATTCACACCCCAGCTTGCCATGATCAATTGTTCATGTAGACAAGCCCTTAATCAATGGTGATACCAATATTACCTGGTCTAGAAGCAAAATTGTGATAAGTTACTGGATGGGAAAGGAGTCAAAACTGGGGAACATGGAGGAATATTGCTACAGAATATGCAGTGCTCTGAAATCCAACAACCAGAATTTTTCCAGTGTTATGTTACTTCAGTGAATGGATACTGAGGTGGGTGGTTGTCTTGGACTGTGTAACTAGCAAACTCCAGAAATTCTAGAAATTATTTTAATTACATCATTATATCATATCATTCACATAGTTTTGATCTGTCAGACTGGCAGAGAGAAAGAGAGTCTCATACAGGCAGCTAATAGTTCTTTGTTTTCACTGAGTTCAGTACTACTATTAAAAATGAATGAATGAAGTTTACCCTGGGAAATGACTAAACAATACGAAAGGGACATTTTTTAAGATGCTTGTTGTCAGGAGGATGTTTGCATTGGGAGCTTGCAGGCTCTAATCTGAAAGACACATCAATGGTACCCTCTCCATGATTACATTCAATTGTTATCAATTTGATTTCTTTGTTCAGCTCACACTCACCCATGACTTTCTCATTCTCTTAGATTCTCATTTCTAAAACTTATAACCATCTAGAGTCAGGTTCTGATGTAAGTTATTTCCCTTTATAAAGTATTTTTGCCATATTTACTAATTTTTGAAGCTGTTTGTTTTTGAACTTTGCTTGCTACTCCTCAGCCTATTTTTTTTCTCTTCAATTCTGCACCAAAGCCACAAAACACTGAATCTGTAACAGTCATTTCCCTGGCCACACAGATGTCACCAACACCAGATTATGGCTTTGCTGCATGCTGAAGCAAAAGAAGTAGCTGGGTTGTGACTGTCAGGGATCAGGGCCTGCTGCAGAGTCAGTCTCCTGGGAACACAGCAAGTACAGTTGGCCTGCAGCAGGCTACCTGATTGACTGCACCTTCTGACTGGTCAGGAAAGGCAGCCAGCTGGCTTTTAAGCCCAGCAACAGTGGCTCTTTGGATGCTCAATGTGTTCATGCCTGCAGCTGCACTCCTCCCTGTGTCTGTTGCGCCTTGTCTTGCTCCAGCCCTACTACTAGTCCCATTCCTCCATTGTTCACCCACCTTGCTGCTGCTCAGTCCCTGCTACCTCCCCTTGTTCCTGGTTCTGGCTTCTTCACCCTGACCCTGGTTCCTGATCTGGGCTCTGGCTCCAGAAATGGCTACTGATTCCCAGTTCTGGCTCTGACCTTTGGTTTGGATCTACAGTCTGACTCTTGCTATGTCCACTGGGCCCGACTGTCCATGGACCAGTCTCTTAACAGTGATGGAGAAAAGCTGTATTCTTCAAATGCCGACCTTTGCAAAAGGAATATAGAAAAATTAGTGGAGATTCCCATTTGAGGAGCTGTATGAATGGAGCGTTGAAATTATTGACACTGAAGTAATATGTCAAATTCAAGATTGAGTGCAGTCAATGGAAAAATGCCTTGCTATTAAATGCTGTATGGCTTTTCATGCCTAATGGTCTAGAGAGTTCATGACGAATTATGCCAGCATTCAGAAAGAACAAATTATATGATGGGATACTGACCAGGGAAAGTTAATGCATATAAATGTTCACCTTTAAGTTTTGGTTCTTGAGTGAGATCACCAATTTAACACACAACACCACACCCATGCTCAGTGTTTATATTTTGAGTTCTGCACCTGGATGTGTTTAAAGCTCTGGAAAACAATTGAAATTTCAAATCTTTGAGAGGTCCCACTACTAGTACAAAACCCTTTATTATAGGCATTTGTGGTGGTGTTACAACACTTAGCATTGTACAGCTCACCTTGCCTCTAAGTGTTACTACAATAAATGTTTCAAAAGAATAATAATCTGCACTTCAGGCTCTAAACCAAATTTTTGTCACTTCCTTGTCTATTTTCATATTTATCCTTCATGTTTTTATCCTATTAATGTCTCATATTCCCATAACAGTTAGATGATGGAAGGGGGCATTTGAGCTAACAACTTTTCATATTATACCCACTTTTTATTAGGATAGGAATGGGAAATGAAATATTGAAATCTTTGTGAAGGAGAGGAATTCTCACTACTCTTCAGTTACCTGCTATTGCTAATTGCAGTTCTACTGATTCTGGTCAGTATGACTTTCTTCTTTTCCCAATCTTCTTATTACCAGAAGCCACAAATTATTTTCAGAGGGTTTTTTTTTTTTCCTCCTCCATGTTTGTTTCTGCTGTTACTTAGGCAGTGTAACTATCTCCCAACCTTCTCTTTTACCATGCAGATTCTTTTCTCTCCTCTCCAATGGCCCAAAGCACAAGTCCTTACAAAAGCAGTGCTTTGGGGAATAAACCCCACCCCCTTTGCGAATATTCCATGCTGCTTTTTGGAAAAGTACATGCAAATACCACCTGTGATGTTGCACTCCATCTATTTTATGGAAATATACTTATGAGTGTAAATATGATGTAACTGGAATATGCTTTATGCAAAAGGTCTCGTGTAAGGTATCATAACAGGTTATAACCTACTGAATATATTCTACTATTTGTATGTATGTATGTATCATCCTTGTATCTGAAGCTAGAAATATAAAGTATAACTCTGGGGTCCTACTGTAATTATGCAAAGTATGGGCCATTGATGGTGGTTTAGAATCTTGATGAATAGACCATTGACTAGGACAATTGGTTGTAAATGGCTCTGTTTACTTGCAGGACTTCCTGTATTCCTGTAAGCCAGCCCAGGAAGAATGGAGTTGGGAGTTTCACAGGACATGTGACCATGTCACATGATGCTGAAATCCATCTTAAACCTGGTGCTTTTCTATTTAGAAGAAGGGGTGGGGTATCCAGAGACAGAAAAGATTCCCACCTTGTGCCAAAGCTATAAGTGGGGGGGGGGGGAAGAGAACAAAGGGGGTGGCTAGTGTGACAAAGTTCCTTCTCTATCTTGGTTGGTCTTGCGCTTATTGGCAGATTTTCTTGCCTCAGAGATTCACAATGTGGGTTGGGGAACAGCCCAGAGACCTTCCCCTCTGGAAGAACCCACAGTCCAGGACAATTGGGAGATTTGGGGGGAACCCAGGCCTACCCTCTCCTCCGGGTTCCAGCCCAGGGCCCTGTGGACTGCAGCTGTCTATAGTGCCTCCTGTAACAGCTGCATGACAGCTACTCTCTAGGCTACTTCCCCATGGCCTCCTCCAAACACCTTCCTTATTCTCACCACAGGACCTTCCTCCTGATGTCTGATACACTTGTGCTCCTCAGTTCTCCAGTAGCTCTCACTCTCAGCTCCTTGCACCTCTTGCTCCCAGCTCCTCACACTCACACCACAAACTGAAGTGAGCTTCTTTTAAAACCCAGGTGCCCTGATTAGCCTGCCTTAATTGATTCTAGCAGCTTCTTCTTAACTGGCTCCAGTTAGCCAGTTAGCTCTTAACTGTCCTAATTAGCCTGCCTGCCTTAACTGGTTCTAGCAGGTTCCTGATTACTCTAATGCAGCCCCTGCTCTGGTCACTAAGGGAAACAGAAAACTACTCATCCAATGATCACTATATTGCCCTCTACCCGACTCCTGTACCTCACTGGTCTGGGTCTGTCACACCAGTCATGAGTAATCCCCTAGTTACCACCTGAGATGGAACTAACAAGGACTGTACCAAGGGAAAGGATTGGGCCCAGACTACAAAGGAGTCTAGTCTGTGAAAGAAGTTTATTGGAACTTCTCGGAGGGTGAGATTTTACCTGTAAACAGTTTCTTAATGTATTAGGCTTAGACTTTGTTCTGTCTCTTATTACTTGAAACAACTTAAATCCTACTTTTTATACTTAATAAAATCTCTTTTATTTATTAATGAACCCAGAGTAAGTGATTAATACCTGGGGGAGCAAACAGTTGTGCATATCTCTCTATCAGTGTTATAGAGGGTGGACAATTTGAGTTTAGCCTGTATAAGCTTTATACAGAGTAAAATGGATTTATTTGGGGTTTGGATCCCATTGGGAGCTGGGTGTCTGGGTGCTGGAAATAGGTGACCTGCTGAGCAGTTTTTGGTTAAAGCCTACAGCTTTTGGGGTGTGGACCAGACCTGGGTCTGTGTTGCAGCAGGCTATCATGTCAGTCTCAACAAGGCAGGGTTCTGGAGTCCCAAGCTGGCAGGGAAAATGGGCTCAGAGGTAATCTCAGCACATCAGGTGACAGTCCCAAGGGGGTCTCTGTGACCAAACCCGTCACACCACCAAAAGCCCATTTCTCTAATGGGGTTCAGGAAAAGGGCTTTCACTCTATTTTCTTTACCTATCCTAAGTCTGTGTCTCCCTGGATATCTATCAAGGTGTTCCACAGGAATCCTTCAGTCAGTGGTCTGTATACAGTGTAAGCCTAATAAGATTCATGATACAGAATCAAACAAAAGTGGTTTTGAAACAGTTGGCTTATTGGCCAAGCCCTTAAGTCTGAAACACCCAAGGTCTCTGAAACAGTAGGGCTGACTCAGTTCTTCTAGGATTGCATGTAACTTATGGTCTGACTTTGTGGGTTGAGAGCTCTCCATGAATATTACGTAAATTGCCATGGCATTGTCAATTGTGCGGAAGCTTATGTGTGTGTGTTTGACCAAACATTTCTCTCCCATCAACTTCCTGTGTGCCAAGTGCCCACATGATACCTGTTCTCACATTGCAGAAGTGACTGCATTTCAGGGGTGCAAGTAGTGCTCCTTGGGGAATATGTAACCTCCTTTTCCCAGGCCCACCTCCTCCGGAAAGAAAGACTTTGCTTTCCTTTTCTTCCAGCTGGCATCCTACAAGGTCTGAACCATATGTTTGTTTACCTTTCCAAGGAAGGCTGAAGATATTTGATGTTGGTAAACTGTAGCAAAAGAGCTATTACCAATTTCTTTGTTTGTACATCACCACTGACTTCAAAGCAGAGCCAGCAGAGAATTTGACCCAAAACAAAATTTTGGCAAGTCTGCAAGTACATAAACGCTTGCCTGTGTACCATTCACAACAATTTGTAAAATAAGGAAATGCTTTATCTGAGAGCCTTACAGGTGACTGCAGACCCAAGCTCATATTATTAAGATATCCGGTGGTGTCTCTTCTGAATCTCTGGCAAACTCCTTTGCATTTCAAAGAAAGTCACTAACCTGACTAAAAGGAGCCTCTGATCCTATTATTAACATGCATATTCAATGGAGACTGAATGGGCTGTTCACTTTCAAACAATAGGAGGTGGGTAGATTAAAGTTTTAGAACTGTAACAACATCTTTCTTTGTGCTGTCTAGTTCAGCAATATAAACCATGTAATATTTGACATCCATCACAACATTTCCAGTAGTTGCTATTCTGCTACTTAGACCAAATCCCAAATTCAGGCCTACAGACTGTAATTTGGAGATGTTAAATGATGATAATGTGGAAAGTATCTGATGATGTATTATGCTTTAGAATAATAAAACTACTAAAAATTGCAGCCTGGAGAAATATATCAAATCTATAATTAGCTGTGTTTGCAGGGTTTGCTCTAAGAACATTATATTGTTTAATCCAGGCCTTCCTTTCTCTTTTGTTCTTACTCAGACTCTTAGAAAAAAGGCTCAAGCATTCAGTGATGTCTTTGCACTTAGTCCCACTCCCACCTCCTTTCTTTCTTTTTCCTTCTCACTGTCGCATAACGAATCTCCTGGCCTTGGTTTTGCCTCATATTCAGCAGCAACAACAGAGACCCTAATGCAAAAGCATTATTGTGATTGTTCCATTTCATTAGCTGCAGTTCTTGCACTTGGAGCAGATAGAATACCCTCCTGGCTGGGTAAAATACTTGCTGCTTTTAAAACAAACAAAAAAATTAAATAGGTTGGTCTTCATTGTTAAATGGGAACAATCCAGTTTCAAGAATAAGCATCCTGGTGGAATGGAAAGAGCATTCTGGCATACATTTATGGTTCCTTTTTATTATTTTTCTCCTTTACCAGAAAAATGCCATGTTCATTTGGGATCAAAGAGGATTTTTTTTCCCCTGCTATTTTCCATTTCACAGAGTATCTCACCCTCCAACTCATTGCCAGTCTATGGGTTGTTTTCCTGAATCATCCAAAAAGACACTTTCTGCAGAGTGATTCAAGACACACTTTCCCCTCACTTTCAAAGGCTGACTGCCTTGCCTCAGGTCTTTCCAGCCCAAGGACTCCTGAGACAAGTGATAGGCGAACCTTCAAAGTTTCAGAATTTGAGTTTGCTCCAGATAAGCAGTGAAAAGCTTGGGGGGCTTTTCTGAACCTCCTGAGTCTGTAAAATTGGTCACGTTTCCTTGAGAAATTACAGGTGCTTCTCCTCGTGGGTCCAGCAGGGAATTAAGACAAGAGCCCCTATTTCAGTCCCTGTTGATTACCCAGGAAAGCACACAATTATAAGAGTAGATAAATCAGTCAAACATTCCAGAATCTCAACAAAGGCCAAATTTGTTACATTTTGAAAAGTTTTATTTTAATCATCCCAGTTTTCCCAGACATCGGACAAATAATTGAAGTCGGGTGTGTAGTTCAGTATTTATTTTTGTAGGTCACCAGGCTGCCCTTGCAATAATATATATATTTAGCCAGAAGCTACTGGGCGTTGAGTTCTTTTGAAAATCTGGCCCTTTAGGCACAACAGAAGTTGTGTAGGTTGCTCTGAGTCTTTACATCATTTTAATCTGTGGTGATTCTTAAATTAGAATTTGAACATCCAGCCCATCTGAATAAAAAATAAATGCATTTCAGAATATGCCTAATAACTCATAAGGTAATAGAAGTAATAGAAGTGTACATTTATAAAATAGAATATATATTCCTTTCTGAGATCTTTTGATTTGTACAAGATACTATTTCATGGATGCTTGCATTAATGCTGCACACTTGCTGTAAATGAAATGTAGGTTGACAGAATATGCTGGCAAGGTAACAAAAGCACACATTAAGGTCTGTCTCTACCTAAGAACCAAAAGGCATTGTCTAGCACATTTTAGTCACTTTTATTGAAAACATATTTTACTAGCAGTTTGCTTGGAGATGAGTGTTCTTTGAAATGACACAGACTATTTGGCTTAACACAGACGGATTCAGCAAAGCATGAACAGACATTCTGAACTTTGGCTCCGTTAGGTCTTTGCTGCATTACCCATCAATCATGGAGAGGGGGTTACAATTGTTTATATATTGTAGATGTCTCAATAATACCCATACAAACCAGAAGTTCAGTGTGCTGAAATTCCTTTAGCATCTATCTTTATTGTATATACTGATTTGATGTATGAACTATCAAAATGGTAACTAAGTTTAGGGAAACTCATAATACAGATAAAGTCCTTCCAACATAAGCAGAATTAATTATACAAAAACAAAATCCTGCTCCAAGCAGAGCTTCCTATAACCTAAGACAAAAAAGGAGCTGAAGACATAAAGGCCATGAAGTTAGCTAGGGCCCTGACTATGCAAATTTCAATTTTGCTAGGTGGCACTCAAGTAGTAGAAATGGAAATTGTTATGAAGACCTAAGATAGCTGAAGACATTAGTCTGTCACTTCTCAAATTTTGCAGCTTGTGATTTTTAACCCTAACATCGTTACATAAATAGGGTTACCATATCTATTAAATAAAAAAAGAGGACCCTTCACCGCCCTAACTCCATCCCCTCTTCCCTCCCACTCCCAGCCATGGGGAAAGGGCTGCCCGAGCGCAACCGGCTTCACGGTTTGCCGGGCAGCCCCCAGACCCTGCACCCCCGGCCGGCACTTGCCCAGGGCAGCTGGAGCCTGGGAGGGGAAGCGCCCAGCCGGGGGCGCAGGGTCTGGAGGCTGCCCGGCAAACCGTGAAGCCGGTAGCGCTTGGGCTTCGGGCAGCCCCCTTGCCTCCGGACCCTGTGCCCCCAGCCGGGCACCTCCCCTCCCTGGCTCCGGCGGCGCAGGGTCCGGAGGCACAGGGGCTGCCCAAAGCCGGTAGCTCTCGGGCAGCCCGACTCTTAAACAGAGCCGAAGAGTCGGGGAGGAGCAGAGCCGCCATTTTCCCAGACATGTTCGGCTTTTTGGCAGTTCCCCCCGGACGGGGGTTTGAGTGCCGAAAAGCCGGACATGTCCGGGAAAAAGAGGACGTATGGTAACCCTATACATAAATTAAGGAACTCTACACACACAGGCTGACATAGGCCTGTGCATTTAGAGGGCTTTTCAAGGTCTTGGGAATCCTTCCAGGCTCACTTGTGATAGCAGAACCTGTGGCCAATGTACTCTTTCCATGGTGAAAGATTGCTAGTTGCTACTACTGCTCCTCCACAAAAGCCAGTGATGCTAGCGGCAACCTTTGTATTACTGCTCCATAGCTTGCAGAGGGTGTATGCCACTCAAATGGTGACCTCTTTTCAGCAGTGGAGCTGCACCAGCTCTGCTGGGCCAGGGCCCTGGAGGTATGGCTATACTGCAGCTGGGAACAAGTCTCCAAGCCCAGATACACAGACTTGCTCTACCAGCGGCTTGAGTTATCGCACTAATAGCAATGTGGATGTTGCATCTCAAATGGTAGCTTGAAAAGACATGCAGAAGGAAGCAGAATTTAGTGTGAAATTCAGTTACTGCTGATGTATAGGGCTGGGCAAAGTTTTTCAGACAACTTTTTGGGTGAAAAATGCAGATTCAGTGATATTGAATGATTTGTGAATTCATATCAGGGCTCATTTAATTGTTTTGGTCTATATTTTTTTTTTAGCATTTTATTTGACCCAAAATAATTTTTGTTACTTCTGATTTGCTTAAAATTCAGAAAAAAATCATTTTTGATTCAACCCAAAACGCCTTTTTTTCCAGAAATTGCCAGCAAATCAAAAAAATAATTATTTGCACAGCTCCACTTATGTACATATGATCTAATAGTACCAGTTTGTTGGGTTTTTGCAGGGTTTTCTCAGCAAGTCACTCTACTTTAACTGTCCTACTGGATACACAGATACTAAAACCTTATTTTTGACCCTACTATCATATTGTCCTAATGGGTGAAAGCAAGTCTCACTGATACACAATTACCAAGACAAGGAGGCTTCACCATCTTAAATGTGGACAGATTGCTAATAGGCATGGGGAGACCTTCTGGAATTCATAGGAATGCATGTCTCTTTGTTTTGTCTCTTTGTTTCCTCTTGCATTAGAAGGACCAAGAACTGCAATATTAGACTTTGGTCATGGAATCATAAAAAATAGAGATGGAAAAGACTATTAGATAAACCATTATATATTTAAAAAAAACAATGAGGAGCCCGGTGGCACCTTAAAGACTAGCAGATTTGTTTGGGCGTAAGCTTTCATGGGTTAAAAGCCCACTTCTTCAGATGCATGGTTCCATGCATCTGAAGAAGTAGGTTTTTTTTACCCACGAAAGCTTATGCCCAAATAAATCTGTTAGTCTTTAAGCTGCCACCGGGCTCCTCATTGTTTTTGTGGATACAGACTAACAGGGCTACTCCTCTGATACATTATATATTATTTCAAACACAGGATTTGTTTGCTACATTCCCCTTTAGTGTTCTGTCATAAAAATCTAAAGCTCCCAAGCAATGGGGCTCCAGCACTTTCCTTAGGACATTATTGTACAACAAACTAGACCTCTCTGTCAGGAAGTTTTCCTTTTATTATTGTTCATATTATGATAGTGCCTAGAGATCCCAACTAAGACCAAGCACGATTTACTTCAGCCTAAATTTTCCACTCAAAAATTAAATCTTCCCATTGCTACTATTTAAACCTCACTTCTAAGGAGCTGATGATGCAAGAAGCTGTGCACCTTAGGAGGGTTGCTATGTACCCTCAACTGCCTTAAGTCTCAGCAACTTGCAGGATTGGGACCTACATAATTCTTCTCTCTCTAAGAAGCTAACACTCTTAAATATGTGTAGATTGTCTTTTAACAAGTGTTTGAATAGTGCCTAACACAATGAGGCCCCACTTCCTTACAAAAAATAATCCTGATGTATTCTGGAGCTACCTTTCTTAAATTAGATTTTAATTTGTCAGCATGCAAGAACATTTTATAAATATCAATATGCCAGTAGAATGTTTTATACATTATCAGCTTTTAAAGCCCTTGTATTCTGACAGCTTGTCAGAATATTACAGTAGCTGATAATTATTCACAAGCAGTTAAGCAGGTTATTGCCTACAGCACTAAGGGAGAAAATAACACTTAACTTAGCCCAACATCCAGCTAGTTATCATCGCTTTGTGTACAAGCATTAACCCATTCAGTTCTGACGTCTAACACAGGGTCACTCACAGAGCTTCCTGGTCAGTTCCTCTGCTGTTTTGATCACTTTATTATAGTGGAATATTACACCTGTTCCGAGCCAGGAAGACTGTAATTAATGGCCCAAATATACACACACTTTCTTCTCATGAGTATTCCCAGGCCATGATATGGGGCTCTGCATATGAGTAAAGGTTTGCCGGGCTGTGGTCCATTTGAAAATAAACAAAGGTTAATTCAGTACAGGACTTGCTTGCTTCAGAACTGAACTTATGCTCTTCTATGATAGCAAGGACCTGCAACTGAAGATGTATCTCATGCCTGAAGTGTAAAAACAAATTTCTGTAATCTGATTCTCATTAAGGGGCCAGATTCTGTCCCTTCCCTCATACTGAAAGCAGTGGAATTACTCAAGGAGTAAGACACTACTCAATTAAGGGTGACAAAATCTAGCCCTACATTCCAGGCATGGGCAACTGCATTTGTCCTCGTTAAAGTCCTACTCTAGTTTTGATTAAATACATAATTGTTCTTCACTTCATGTTTGAAACTGTTGTGTAGTGTTTCTGGGTTCTGTGTAACAGCTTTCATGCTTCCTCCAAGGGATAGCTGCATTTCACTGGAGTGTGAATTGACTCTTATATAAAAAAGTTTGAACGGGACTGTAGCTAACCAAGCAGAAAAGTTAACATTGTAAGGAGGCAAGAATAAATGAATGTTGAGGCATCCAGAGATCCTCTCCTAGAAATGTTATGTCAAATGTAATTTCCTGTATTTTAGCAGGTTCTAAGGCATTAAATACATTTTCTTCTGCATTCACCCACTGATCACAAAGTCATTGACCCATCTTCTCAGTCCTGCACAAACTACTCTAACCAAATCCATATAAACCACAGCCATAGACAAACATTTTTGATCACTCCAGTCAGATTATGCATCTGGCTCTGCAACCTTGACTATACCCTCCAGGACTCCTTTCACGATAGACCTCCTATCACCTAAACCCAACCTGGCTACTGACTCCCTGGTTAGAAATGCCAGGTTCAACCAACAATTTGCTCCCCCAGTTCAAAATAACTCTTGCTCCTTCCATAGCCCATCCTTCAATTGGCTGAGCATTTGTAAGTAGCTGAACATTTTCCCCATGGCATCGTCCCTCTGCAATCCCGGCTCCTTCACTAGGTTGCCACTATCTGACCATCCCTGCTTCAGCTGAGAACCCCAGCCCTCCTGGTTCTTTCCAGCACATTCTGTGTCCCTCCACTGCTTCCTTCCTTTGAACCTATTGGCTTCCTTCACCAACAATATAATGCCCATCACACATGCACAAGCACAGAGACCAGGAGAGCCAGCCACCTTACTCTGCCTACAACACTGTCCAGCTTTCTCCTCCTGTTTCTTCCAAGCTGACCCTGTCCAATATCCCTGACCTGAATATAAGCCTCTCCAATCAGGTTTTTTCAACACCAGGCTCAGCAGACATAGTACAGCTCTGCTCCCTTAAAATAAATACGCTACTTCCCTCAAGCCTGATTCCTTTCCTCACTGCTTGCATTTCCCTGGTTGACCTAGAGCAGAGATGGGTAAAAGGGACATTTTGAGAGGCCAAGGGTCAGTGAAAACTTAAGAGAAAGTAGAGCAGTACAGTAAAATCTGTGTTATCTGGTACTTTACCAACCAGAATGCTCTAGAAACCGGCATTTCTGATCTACTTTAAACGTACGGTTGGCACGGGACCAGTAGGCTCCCTACCTGGCTCCTCGTGGCTACCTTAAAGTGGCAACATGCCCCTTCTGTGCCTAGGTGAAGGAAAGGACATGGGGGCTCCATGCGCTGCCCCTGCTCCACCCCGTGAGCTCTATCTGCAGCTCCCATTGGCCAGGAACCGTGACCAACAGGAACTGCAGCGGCGGCACCTGCAGGCGGAGGCAGCACGCATAGCCACTTGGCATTACCTAGGAGCAGCAGGGACATGTCACCATTTGCGGGGAGCTACCTGAGCTGAGCACCACCTGGACCCCAAAACCCCTTCTGTGCCCCGACGCCCTGCCCTAAGCACCCTCCTAGAGCCTGCGCCCCAACCCCTGCCCTGAGCCACCTCCTGCACTCAAACTCCCTCCCTCTATAAGTAAGTATAACTCTTAGTTAACTGGAATTTTTGACTAACCTTCACCCCCCTCCCCCCATTTCCCCAACATGCCAGAAAACAAAGCTTTTACTGTATATGTAAATGCAGAGATCTGGAAAGAGTGGGGAGAATCACTCAGGGGCAGTAGCTGCTAGAGGCAGGGAGCAGGTTAGAAACATTGGAGTGGGGATGGAACAGGTTAGCAAGGAGGCAAAGAAGAAGGTTTTGGAGGTGCTGTTCCAGGGCATTGCCCAATACTTGCAATTTCATTGGCAGTCTTGCAATATTTGGTGTTTTTCTCAGGGACGCCCAGAGGATTCAGGGGGCCTGGGGTCTTTGGTGGCAGGGGTCCTTCCACTCCATGTCTTTGAGGCACTTCGGCGGTGGGTCCTGGAGCAAGTGAAGGACCTGCCGCTGAAGACCCAGAGCGGGAGAAGCCCTCACCGCCGAATTGCCGCCAAAGACCCAGAGCGGAAGAAGCTCCAGGTCTTCTGCAGTGGGTCCTTCACTCGCTCCGGGTGTGTTCAGCAGCACTGACGGGCCTGCCGCCAAAGACCCGCTGAAAACTCTTCTGGGGGCCCCTGCGGGGCCAGGGGCCTGGGGCAAATTGCCCCACTTACCTCCCTTCTGGGTGGCCCTGCTTTTCTTTAAGCCCCAATTCTCAGATTCATGTGATTGCATGAGAATCTCAGCTTTCTTACATGTTTCTATCCCTCATATTTGTTTGAATATGTGACCGGAGTGCATACTCCAGTCTCCTAAACCAGAAGGCAAATAAGGCAGAACCTAGATAGATCATTATATATTTTTAATGTCATGGTTTTTTTCTGGGGCCCGACTCGTTGTTTTTGAAGGTTTAGGGTTGGTAATGCTGTGTACAAGATGTATTGGGTTGTGCATAGAGGTCAGGGCACCAGAGTACACAGAGCAGTGCTTCAGCAAGGCAGACTGTAGTGCTGCTATACATAACTATAGACTTGAATAGCTGACAGGGGAAGGCAGCTGGAGGTGGAGTGGGAAGGCAACATCTCCAACTCCCTACCCACAGCAAACAGCCTGGGTTGAATACATATTTAAATTTATAAAGTGCTCTAGGATCCTTGGAGATGAAAGGTGCTATATAAATGCTTGCTGTTATTTGTCATTTACAACTGTCTCTGATGTTATCTGTTCACTCCGTTTAATTTCAAATAATCTGAGGACTTTGGCTGGACTCACAGTACAGCATAGAGTAAACCATTCCCCACTTCTCGCCCTCCTCAAAATAAACCCTTGATATTCACAATCTGTACCTTATTCAGAATAATCTAGTGGCAGAAAATACCAGGGCTATCTGCAAATGTTATATGTGCACTCAGTACAAAGATTCAGATAAATGTCTTAGCCATCGGCTGTTTACTGAGAGCCATAAATATTGGAGATTACAATCTCATTAGCTATTGATATTAAAAATGATGTTGTCGATGAGTATGTGCATGCTGCTGTGAAACTTTATTTTACTGGGAAAGTTTTCTTTTCTAAGACACTATATAAAAGCAGAAAAAACTCCTTAATAAATGTCGCTGGATGGGGCTACAGTGAAATTGCTCAATCAGGGCAAACTGCAAAGAATGATGATCCCCAAACTGGTGTTTATTCTAATAATTAGATTCACCAACCCGGCAACAAAACAGCTTCTACAATATCTTACTGGTTACCCAGAAGACAAAAACACAGCTCCCTCCTTAAAGCAACCCAGCCTTGGACTCCCACCCAGACAGCCAGGACAAATATGAGGAGGCTTACTGAAAGTCTTGTTCATCATAAAGTTCTACCAATCCCAAGAGATCAGATACATTATCCACCAGGTCAGTAAATATTTCAGATCTTACCCTAATACATTCTTACAGCCAATTCTTACTAACTAACTAAGATTTTTTTTTTAAAAATGAGAGAGTATTATGGTTAAAAGATCATTATACATACAGATATGAATAGAGTTCTTAGGTCAGTTTTTTTAGTAGAGATGGGGGAGCTGCTGAGTTGCAAAAAGCTATTTCCAGAATCAGTTCTTCAGGTAAAAGTACAAATATGCAGTTCATATATAGATATTGTACAAATTCTTCCATAAGAAGTAGCAGGGTAATTGAGACTGGCACTGGAGACCTGTCTTGCGACTCAAGCGTCCCCTAACCAAGTTTAAGCAGATCTGAGATGACAGTATCAGGTCCTAGAGTTCTTTTATAGATTTCTGGCAGCCTATTATAACCTCTTGACAGCATGACTATACAACAGGCATTCCTTAAATGAAGAATAGGTAATGCATTGTGGCTTTGAAGTAAAACCTCCTGTTTCTTATGTATACACAGGTAATTAGTTGCATTCATCAGCATAAGGTAATTACCCGTTAAGCAGTTCATAGACCGTTTAGTACAAACCTGAAAGAGAAATATAGACAATGATATTATTACATCCAATTTTCCTCTAAAGGTTAATGTTCCCTTTTGATCTCTGATCAATAGAATATAGTAACAGACAAGAACTGGCAGGTTACATTTTTCATATCTAACAAGATATAGATAAACACCAACAAATACAATCACTATCTTCGTCTAATTCTTTAACAATACAAGTCTACATTTCAAAGCTCTCATCTATCTAACATGGCTTTCTTAGCTATTTATAAGGAGTGACCTTAATTACCATTTGCATACTTTACTAATATGTCTTTAAAGATTGAATTTGGGTTATTTAGCCTTCTAGTTGCTTAACCCTTTTCTGGCTCAGTGTCACAATAAGGAAGAACAGGAGCTTAGAGCTAGTTCATAGAGCATCAAATTTTGTGTTGGTCTTGCTCAGCTAAGCAAGAGTGAAAGGATTTGCAAACCGCTACTGCAAGAGCAAAGAAAGGGTCAGGATCATGACTTTGTCCCACCTCTGCATTGCCCTGTAGGGTGAGGCTAGTGGGCTTGGTTGATACAATGTGCACATATGTGTATATTTCCCATGTGCAGGAAGCAGCACCAGAGGTGCGTATATCTCAGGCAAGCTCTATTAGTGCATCTCCAGGGAAGGGGTGGCTCTGCACTGCTCCCTAGCCAGAGCTGCTGCTTCGAATGGTGTCCCTAATGGGGCTCCACTCTAAGGCCTGGGCTACACTAGCTTGGAGGTTCGAACTAAGATATGCAACTTCAGCTATGCTATTTGCGTAGCTGAAGTAGAAGTATCTTAGTTTGACTTACCTGGCTATCCTCATGGCGGAGAGTCGACCGCCACGGCTCCCCCATCAACTCCCCTTACTCCTCCTGCCAAGGTGGAGTACGGGCGTTGATTCGGGGATCGATTTATCGCATCTAGAGAAGATGCGATAAATCAATCCCCCGATCCGGCAGGTAGGATAGACGTACCCTAAGTGTCTTTACAGACCTGAGCCAAAGATCGGAGATTTTTGGTAACAGTATCTATTTGGGCCACACATGACCTCTCCCTGTCTCACCACAATTTAGTCAGATGAGGATTGGGTTTTGGCTATTGTTGGGGTTTAAGGCTGATTCAAGCCTAGGTTTTGTTTGATTTGGATTCAATGGCACCGACATCCTGAAAAATGTTCTTGGTATAAAATTTTATGAGATCAGCTTTTCTTGCAAGTTTTCTGCTATCATGAATGTTGAAAAGGAGTCCCTTGACCTGGAACAAAAATAGTAGAGTCTGGATCATATCTGGGGATTCAAAGGAGATGAACATCCCCATTTGGCCTTTCCCCAAGACACAGTACATTGTATGAATAGCAGGAGTAAATAGCAGGAGTCTCCATGCCATGGTAAATTATGTAAATTGGTGGTGGTGCACAGCAGTGAAATAGTCAATAAAGAGAAACTCTAAAGAACTCCTTGTTCTGGAGAGATCCAGTAATTACATGAGACATCTGTGACAGTAACATTAAAATGATTTGTCAAAACATCAAAATATAGAAGGCTCCAATTAACTGGAACAATAATTTACTGTGCATCTGACGAGCAACTTGGAAAAAGAAGCCAGTACACAAATACGTTGAGAAACATATTACAAAAAAAATGTCCCCATCTATAGTGCCTATGTTATAATAGTCAGATCCTTTGCTTATTTGATATGATCATTTAGGAAATCAGTTCTGATGACAAGTTTCAGATATATGCAGGTACTTATCAGGTAAAGCATCTCAATCCCGAGCTTCAACAAATAAAACTTCATTTGAAAATAAGGGAGCCGATCATAAATACAGCTAGCGGTTATTGTGGCTTTAAAGCTGCACCCGCTCCCCCCAAGTCCAGGGGAAAGAAACTTGTACAGGTAGACAATGTTGGCAAAATGGTATGATTTGAATCTCAAAGACAAGATGTATTAATTCCAACTCAGGTATTTCAATTATTGCACAGAAATAAAATTGCAGGATGTCTTCCTATTCTTGTCCGTCTTCTTTTTGCAAATGCCAGGTGCAGGTCATAAACTAGTAATTACTCGTATTAAAACGAATTTTAGTTTACAGAAAATATGCTATTTGAATTCAAAATGTAGATGGGAAGGGACAATATTGACAATTGTAAAGATTACATATATGCTGTTCTCTTGCCCTGTAGTGTTCATGGATTTTAAACTCTAACTGCTGTAAAATGTATAATTATAAAAAGTATCTGGATCAGCTTCTGATTCATGTATAAAGTAAATTGTTCACTAGCTGCCATAGAGGGCCAGATTTTGCCATTTTTATTCACAATTAGTGTACGATTGGTGGTATAAAATACTACTAAACCTGATTAAGGGTGGCAGAATCTGGCCCAAAGTAAGCTGTGTTATACGATAAGTAGATCTGGTAGCATTTCCTGTAGTTAAGGTGCCCTGACACTTCTCATGATAAGACCTGAAGACTTTGCCAAACTTTAAAAGTTCAGGCTAAAATTTCCCATGCTGGGTATCTGCATCAGATTTTTTTTTTTTTTAAGTTTCTAGAAAAAAATGGGTCAGCCTTTTCTAAAACAAGGTTAGGGAAAAAATATGTTTTGCCCAGGTTAACTCTTTTTTACAGCTGTTTCTATAAGAATCTCTATTTCCCCCATGCTTTGGAACAAGGGCTTGAAATATGGCAGAGGGAGGGTGATGTCCTTGTCTCACAGATATGCCTTTTGCTGTTCCCATGAAAAAACATCTGCATCTGACCAAATTTTAAGACTTTGAAAAATGTCAATTCACATATACTCAGTAGAAACTTGTTATTCATTTTGGCAGCTAAATTCTGAAGATTCCATCTGTGGTGAGTATACTTCAGCCCTGAGCTCCAGAGGCTAAGTGCTGCTCCAGCAGCTGTAGGCCAGATTCAAATGTAGAGGGGGCAAGGGCTAGATCTGGGGGGTAGCGAGGGAGTAAATTGTGATGGGGATACTGGGAATCAGAGCTGGAGGAGGCGGAACCAGTGGCAGAGAGATACAAGAAGCCAGTTGTGGAGAGGGAGAGACTGGATACTAGCGGGAAAAACTGAGATCAGAATCTCAAAAGGGGAGCGAGACTGGGACTGGCCTGAGGAGCCCAAGAGTTGAGGGAGAACAAGTAGGACTGGCCGGGTAAGGAAACTACCTCCTACATCAGACAACAATGATTCATTCCCAGAGCAGCATCCATCCTGTGCACTGAATGAGGCAGGGATCCTGTGGAAAAATAAAATGGAATTGTGCTAATAAAGATTGTATCATAATGCATAATTGAAAGGTGCCCTATTAAGGTCTCATAGGCAACTTTAATTCCAGCATTTCCTAACTTCTGAGTGCGTGATTTGGCAACCATAATGTTCTTTTAATGCCATTTTTAATGTGTGTAATATATGACAGCCAAATAAAGAACAGTAATGTCTTAGGCCTCAGTTCTTCAAGTTTCAATATGTGGGCAGATTGCCGCACTGCATGGAATCCCATTGACCTCATTTAGGCTTCATGTTGGCACAGCATTCCATGAACATGTTGTCAGTTGAAGGATTGGAACCTTATTTTCCACTTTCAAGTTGTCCTTTTGGTCCGATGACAAGGCAAATAAATATAAACCACTGTAGCTGAACACCATATTCAGATTTGATTGTAAACATCTATTTTATCTTTCTATGATAGAGAATCGTGATTTTTTTCTTCCAACTACTATTGGCTAATCTTTAATGAATGTTTAAAAGTTTTCTCTAATTTTCTATGACATTCAGACTTGCCTTTGTCTCTTTCAGCTCTTCTGCAGCATTTTTTCATTCCTCATATTCCATAAAGCTCCTAGACTTGTGTGAAAAGACTCATCAAATGTAATGCAATTTGTCTTTCATCTTACTGTTCCCCATTACTCATAAGTGATGCATGCAGGCAAGTTTTGATCGCTTTCTCTTTAATATTTCTTATTTTTATGATGCACAGAGCTATGTGATAGACTCAAAGTCATCATTATGATACATTTATCTGCATTGAACTGTCTTTGCCATCTATTAATCTTTTAAATGTTCAGAGTCTTTCTGTATCTGATTATAGACTTCTCCATTATTTACTGTTAAATATCCTCTTTATTTGATTAGTACCGCTCTTATCCTGTTTTTGCTACCATCTATCTTTTTATCTTTTGAGCCACATCTTTGGGTATTCCTTGACTCTCATAGTTGAGTCACTGGCATTAACTTTAAATAGAAAACTTTTACTTTAAAAACCCCAGCTGAAGTTTATCGCATTAGAAATTGTCCAGCTCTTTTTATTGCCAATCAGGATCACAAGAATAGATGCTAATATTAAATTCCATCCTGCTGACAATCATCAAGATCAGCTTTTTATCTTTCTAGAGGGATTTATTTGGGGACAAGTAATTTCTCAGAAATACCTTTGGAGGTGTATTATCCAAGAAAATGTTCAGTTAAGTTTGGCAACTCATTTGTATATTTCACCATCAAACAAGAATGTCAAGCTAGTGGAAATGTTTATTGCACTGACAGCCCTAACAGCTGCAGTTGGGTTGGGTAATTTGTTTAGATACTAAAACCCAAAGCCAAAACTGGTTGCTTAAAATTAGGCTCTTAAATCCATATTTATGTATCCCAGTAAATGAGGCTTGATGTTTTTCTGAGACTTCTCATGGCTAAAACAAAGAACTGAAAATTATCAATCAAAGCAGCTATGACTTTGCAACAAAGGTGAGTCAGCGTTACTGTTAATGTTATCTACCTAAAATACTTTAAGATTTAATTAGGGCTCAGATCAAGGTGGGGAATTCTAAGGGAGGAATCTTAAGCAAAAGCCTGTAGCTCAGGATGTCTAATGTATATGCAAGCCAAGGTTAGAGGTAACCTGCAAACCTGGAAGTGGGGATGTGGTTTAATACTATGTCTCTGATAAGGGAAATAAGTAGAAGGAGCCAGCTGTTACAATATTGCTTGCCGCTAACCAATGACCAACTTCTGTGGTAGAAATCTGTCTGCACTTCATATTCTTAACAGTAATGCCCCCAAAGTGGAATGTGCCTGGGATCAAGAAATGGAAATAGAGGCTCCCCAAAAAGATGAATGACAGGTCTGTCAGTGATGTCATTACATTAGCAACTATCTTGGGAATATGAATCTACCTTTGCTGCCTTCTCCAATTTCAACAGTTGTCGAAGTTGCCTTTTCAAATGTAAATTTCTTTTTCCCTCCATTTGCCTACCAAAAACCAACAAGTGTTCTAATAATGAATTAAACACTGGCCATGAATTCCTACCTACTGTCATTGTTTGACTATCTTATACAGTAGTGTCCCAGAGTTACAAACACCAGAGTTTTGAAGTGACTGGTCAACCACACACCTCATTTGGAACTGGAAGTACACAGTCAGGCAGCAGCAGAGACCTTAAAAAAAAAAAAAAGGCAAATAGAGTACAGTACTGTGTTAAGGGTAAACTACGAAAATATAAAGTGAACATTTTTTTTTTAAATTGACAAAGTAAGGAAACTGTTTCTTGCTTGTTTGATTTAAATTAAGAAGGTTAAAAGCAGCATTTTTCTTCTGCATAATAAAGCTTCAAAGCTGTATTGGGTCAATGTTAAGTTGTAAACTTTTGAAAGAACAACCATAACGTTTTGTTCAGAGTTACGAATATTTCAGAGTTATAAACAACCTCCATTCCTTATAACTCTGAGGTTCTACTGTACTTGACATAATGCCACACTGGATGATAAATGCACTCAAGTGTAAATGGAGTCACAGAACCTCTTCATTGGGATAGATAACTATGGCTGTTAACCATGGCAGGATTTAAAATGCAGTGCCAACAATCTTAGTGTGGTGACTTAATTTCTCCAAAGGGAGCCTTGCTGTTTATGCTTGCACAGATTCACATTGGCTTCAAAGGGACCTCACTGCTGGATCAGGTCCTTAAATTAATTTGGGAATATAGGAACTGACTTAATGCCCATTGAAACCAATGGAAAGATCCCCTTCAAGTTCAGTGGGTATGAATCAACACCAGAGATACCAGGTAAACTATGGCTTTTCTGATACTCCATGACATTTCAGCCAGAAACTAGTAACTGCACTGGCCTATTTTATGCCGTAGTTCATTTTAGTAAGTAGCAAATTGACTGGCACTAGTCACAGTTCATTATTCTATACACAATTTTGGGATACAAATGTATATCCTCTGGGGGTAGATTGTCAGCTGGTGTAAATTGTCATAGTTCCACTGAAGCCAATGGCGTTATGACAATGTACGCCTGCTGAGAATCTGCTCCTATATCTTGAGTTTCCAGCTAACATTCAAACACAGAAATAAATATTTTTATTTTCCCAGCTCTCCCTGATACCCCAATTGCTGCTAACTTCCCTTATAACAGAGAAATGTATTTAAAGAAGAAACTATATCATCGGGAGATTTAGATGAATAATTTTCATTGAATGTTATAATGTTTTTAAAATAACTTATTTGACAATTGTTTTATAATTATTCACCAAGCTTCATAGTGATTTATTTTTCACAATATCTTAATTGAATAAATTACTTGATGAATTTTGCCAAGTGTTTTTAACACAAAACCAGACAAATAATTTTCTATTAGTCACTTTGCTCTAATCATGTTGAAAGTTGTGCTGTCAGGATTATGAACATGGTAGCCAGGCACAATGGTTCCTGACACAATGCCTAGATGAATATACCGCAAATGTCCTTGTGCCTCAGTCATCTAATTAACACAGTCCCCAGGTCAGAAGATGATTATTTACCAAGTGACAATTTAGCAGGCTAGAAATACTTGTTTGTACTAAAACTAGAACAGGAGTCCTTCTGCTTAATTTTTAAGGGATAAACAATGCTCTTAAACTCATGTCTGATGACTTACCTACACTGTAGATGCTTTGTCTCTGTTGAAAAAACAGTGTTCTATAATGTCAGATGTTTCATCATGCACTGTGCGTTGTTGCATTATGCGAAAGGGTGGGGGTTTTTTTGCCATAAAGGCCGCACAAATATGCCTAATGTTTATTGTACAGTACATATATTAACCAAAGTAGCCTTGAAGAAAATATGTTTAGAGAACAGAATGAGCCAAAATCATCGGGAATGAACATTCATGGAAAACTGGGGAAGAGGGAAAAAAAGCTAACTGATATGCTAGTAAACATGACCAAATCATGTATCAATTTACAAATCATATATATACATCTTTAAAACAAGTACTTTTATTAGGAGAAAAACTTGTAGTAGTATTTTTAAAGAAAACAATCTCAAATACAATGTATTCTGGTGACCTCCTTTAAAAAAAATTATTCTACATTTCTCTCTTGCTACTCTGTTTAGGACTGCAATAGTAAAGCGTGCTAGTGCTGTTGAGGTGGGTGCAGGGAGAAACCGAGGCTGACCTATTTATTGGATTCCACAGAGAGTCTTAGGCATTTTGCATGATCTAGGTCCAAATGCTTTGAAATTCTGTGTGTTTAATGTAAATCCAGATTATGTACTATAAATATTTGGGGGAAGGGGGAAATGGAAAATCCAAGCCTGCAATCCAGATTTTTGTTGATGTATAGGATCAGGGCATTGACAGAATTATGCACACACAATATCACACACGAATATTTATTGCTGTGTGTTTCATCCATATAAGTTAGTGTGTCTTACATGCAAAAAGGAGTGAAGAGACTGAACAAAGGAGAGTAAACATAAAAGTCTTACTACAGATTAAAATATAGTGTGGGAAGTGGCAGCATTGTCTTCATTCATCTCCGAGGTGCATTAATAAGGTTAAGGGATTGATACATATTAATGATAAAATAGAGTACATTTCCATTGTTACACTGTATAATTCCATGTTTTAATGGCATACATTTTGTTCATCATGAGATAAGTATGTATAAAAGGTATATCGAAGATGGCTTTTGCAACAGCTTTCAAAGCTTAATACTTCAATTTTTAAATCATAAAGGATTTTTAAATCTTTTGGAAAGATACTGGAAAACCAAGATAGAAGGCTTTTATGTAACTCCCTATGGGATGGGGCGGGGGGAGAATTTGCTCCAATATTCAGTTTAGATATTTAAATATTTTTGAGACTAGTTTGTATTTTGTGTCTGATTTTCATAAATATTAAGCTATTTCATTCACTTTAATATAAGATACACCTTGAAACTATAATATAGTGGAAATGATTAAATTATGTGATTTATAAATATGTTCTATAGCCATTCATACAGTAGTTGGAATGTATTGTACTTTCAATTATGCTTGAACGGTTTTAATACATAATAGCTCTATTACATTTAGAAATAAGTATACATTATATAGAAATAGAAATAATTTTATAATAGTAAAGCTATTTAGTGAGCTTTGATCTTGAGAGATTGTCATTTACATTCAGTATACAGTGATCAATGCATATTCCCAGAAGAAATAAGAAAACAAAAATAAATGCATACTCCTCACAGAAGAAAGTAACAGTTTATTTTAACTGGTTTATTGCATCCAAATGCTAGTTTAGACATTAAAATTTAGCCTCTGAACAACCTCTGAAAGCATTACCAGTATTTTCACTAGTATTTGCGGCCAATAAGGTGATGTTATATTGCCAAACCGTGGCAGCTGAGGTTTAATGTAGCCAGACTGTTTTGACTAACATAAGAGGAATAAACCACAGAAATCACAATTGTAATCTAGTATGTTTGCTTTATTGTGTTTTTTTTCTTTCATGCCAAGTACAGTCTGTAATCAGTGTTTATTTTTCTAAAATTGCAGTTAGTTGATGTTCATGTCTATAGTATCAATATACAAATGATGGTACAACCCTGGGCCTTGCTCCTGCAATTGACTGCACAGGCAAAGCTCACCTGCCCCACGTAGCTCGCTAAAGTAATTGAGGAGCCAGATGGGTGCAAATTTCTGGCAATTGTATTAAGTTTATTGCAAGGTCAGGGCCCCAGTAAGTTTACTTGGAGGATTACAGTATCATGCAACAGCGACCACTCTCTTTTTAATGTCACTTACTAGTGCTGCTTTATAATTGTACCTATCACTGCTATAATTGGGAATCTGTTAATTTTAAACCCACAGTTTATAGACTTATTAGCTACAAAGGGAAAATTCTAGGATGAAACTCTAAATGCTGCAGTATATTTTTCTCACTATTTTCCCCTAAAACCTTTTTGATTAAGTTTGAAGTAATAATTCATAAGCATAAGCACATCAGTTTGAGACATTTTGTTCTTCTGTTAGAAGTGGGGAAAAATCCATACCAAACTTAATGCTCGGGTTTTGAAATAAAAAAAAAAACTTTAAAATTTTCTGGCAGTCTAACTAGGGTAAATTTGAATATAAAGCTGTTTACAACAAGGCTGTTGTAAACTGACAATCTTTAAAATTTCAACAGGTGTTTGTGTGTGTGGGGGGGTGTAATACAAAATGTATACAGTGGTCTCATTTAACATTTGTTCAGTTGTCGGTGATATTACTGGTTCCACTTCCCCCTGTAAAGTTTAAAGAAACTCTCTCCAAGCCTATGGAACCTTTCAAATGGAACAAAACTGAAGTGCTTCCACAAGCTGGGAATTGTTTGTATTTGTGGTTACAATGATATTTAAATGGCCTTCACAATTAACAGGAGGCCAGTTGGTATTGACCTGTCTTATGCAAAGGTATTCACTGTCCTATTGGCTCTTTCAGATTATTCAAAGGTGTCCACATCACAAAAAGGGCACTTGGCACCATTACTGATCATCTCTGTCCAAAGGCTAATCTCAGTTTGGAAACTGACTGTACTCTAATGACTACAGATTGTCCCTATCATGTAAGGTTGAGAAGCATGAACTGGACAATGTTAGGAAGCTTGGACTGCATCTGCCTTCTACTTAGGGTGAATAGATGTCCCAATTTTATAGGGGCAGTCCCGATATTTGGGTTTTTTTCTTATATAGGCTCCTATTACCCCCCACCCTCTGTCCCAATTTTTCACACTTGCTGTCTGGTCACCCTACTTCTATTGCATGTGTTCTGTGTAGTAGGTATAGGCACACACTGCAATATTCAAACTTGGATCCAGACCCATCCAAAATTCAGTCAGTGCTTGGATCGAGGGTTTTGGTTCAGGTCTACTTCTGGTTCTATGAACAAGTAGAGAAATAGTTTTGTTGGTATTAAACTGCATTTTCACCAGCAATGGTTCACTTTACAATTGTTTAGTTTTTACAATTGTTTAGTAGTTGTGGAATTAGGCCAAGGATAAATTTTGTACATACAGTCTGAAAGTTAATAAATAATTTTAGACACTCTGTCACTCCAGGTCCCATCTTCAATTATATTACTGTGGATATTTGTGGCATACATATTCTAGCTGTGATAAAATAATCTTTCTCCCTTTAATCTTTTAAAGATTTAGGGTGTGTTATTTACAATTTAGGGTAATATTCAGTATAAGAACTCAATCCTTTGTGTTTTACAGTTGTATCCTATGCAACAGTATCTTCTAGACAGTAAATGGTCATCTAAAATCTGTGAGGCAGAAACAAGTAGTCATATTTCACAGTTACTGCCCACTCTATCCTTGCTTTATGTGCCTGTATGTACCAACTTATTGGAAATGAATAGGCTCCTGAATGATGCTTAGGGAAAACTGTCCAGTGATTTATCTAATTCACATCAAGTTTTTTTATAGTTGTAATTAAGACCACTATTCATATTACATGGAATAGTTTACTAGCTGAAACCTGGGCATAATTATTTTTCAGACAGTGGAAATGTTTCCATGTCTGGGAGGTGGCATTTGAGTCACTCCATGATTATTATCTTGTTATTAAAATAGGTGCATAGGACTGGATCCTCAATTGGTGCACCAAGTGGCATAGATCCATAGTCAGGCTTGCTACACATGTTTAAACCAGCCCATCAAGTAGAATTTTCTATTCCTAGTACCTACAAAAAGAATGAAGTTCTTAATCTTTCATATATTATTTGAAAGAAAGGAATAGCATACACAGTATTACTTTGACCTTTACAATACTCTCTAATTTGATTTGCTGAACTCCTATTGTCATCTTTCACAGATTCAGCAACCTGCATGATATCAGAGAACAGGGACAGTACCCTCAAGTACAGAATGTTTAAAGCAGGGGTTACCAGGATAAATTTTTTGGTGGTCTCAGAGTGCAGCCACCAAGTCTTGCTGGTGGACGCTCTTACCCGTTTTCCTAAAATACTTAATTAGCTTTAGGAAAAACAAATAAATATGCACATATACACATCCAAATCATTGTAATTTATTTATTGCTAGCTAGTAAGTCTGTTGTGAAAAGTGATATTAACAAACATACAAGTATTACTTTTCACAGCAGACTTACTCAGTACCGGCAAGCCTGGGGACAAAGTAAGCCCTGGATTGGCGGCGGGAGGTTGGGAGAGACAGCGGGGGCCATGGACAATGGGGGTGGGGGAGGCAGTGGGGAGGCCAGAGCCCGAAGCCCTGTGGCCAGAGCCTGCCACCCCACTACCCCAGGGCTGAAGCCCAAAGCCTGAACCCACTGCCCATGGGAAGGTGGGGAACTCACCGTCTGCCTGGTCCTCCAGCATTGTGCCCCAGGTGCATGAAGGAGCAACAGGGAGGGGCTGATACCCCCCCCCCCCCATAACAGCCCAGGAGGCTGTGGCACAAGAAAAGCCCCTGGTGGCTGCATGCAGCCACAATGGCCACATTTGAGAAACGCTGGTTTAAAGGATATTGTAATACAACCTGCACTACAGTTTCCAGTGTGTATCACAAGCAGTTCTAGGCATAGCCATTGTGAGGTTTCATTCTTCTGACAACAACTGGAACACGGACTGAGTATAGCACACCATTAATCCATTTTCCATGGACTTAGCAACAATGAGAAATGTTACAAACTTAACCCTTTCCTATTCTCCATTAGGGTTTTATCCTAATTGGGGAAATGCAAGCATGTTGTTACAGCACAGATAGGCAGAAATGTATAGCCTCATATGCAATCAGAGCAGTGATTTTTCAAGAAATGTGCACCCACATATCTCTGTAGGCTCTCAGCCTTATTGATGGTGTGAGGTTTTTAATGTTTTGAGGAAAGGGTAATGGTGAGCTCACTTGGAAAACTTACATTGACAATGGCTACTCACCTAGGGGGTTATTTGTAGTGTTAGCATTGTAGCATTATTATTGTATTATTATTATTTATTTATTATTGTGATGCTCAAGCTTTGAGGCCCAGTTGTGTTTGACACTGTCTGTAAAGTCTTAAAATGTAAACCAGTTTGTGTCAAGCCTATGGCATGCAAGACAGATCCAGCCCCCAATAATTGTTTGCTCTAGGGATCCCCCACTCATCTTATGCACCATTAAGTTTTTGCTCTGCAGCTCAAGGGGCCAGAGAGAGTAGGACCTGGAGCTAGAGGAGGTGAAGCTAAGGAGGGTGCTCATATCTAGGAACAGGGAACTTAGCAGAAGCATTTTGAAGAGGAACAGCAGCTGTCCCACAAAATAACATTGCAGCCAGGGTTCAGTAGAGGCTGCTACCCAGCATCTTTTCCCCATCTCCCTCCTACCATCAACACTGAGCCTGCAGAACTAGACCCCTGTTTTATGCTCATCTTTTGCTGCAGCTGCTGGAGTTCATGACATGAGATTACAGGGAGCTGCTGCTCCTCTACAGAAACCCCACTCATGAATGACTAGAGCTTGTGGTGTAAAAGGGGGATATATTTTTTCCCCACTCATGCCCAAACTTCGGAAGAAATCCTGTGTGGAAAATTTCCATCTATTTGGAAAAGTTATGAGTGACTCTAAGCAGAAACTGAGAATGAAAATGCCTAAACAACCTTAACTAAAGTTAGAGTATACCCAGGGCCGGTTCTGGCTTTTTTGCCGCCCCAGGCAAAAAAGCCTCCGGCCGTCCCCCACCCCCCCCAGCGCGGCAGGGGAGGGCAGCCGGAGCCCCGGGGGGAGGGCGGCGAGCCCCGGCTGTGGCTCTGCTCTCCCCGGCGGCCGGAGCACTGCGCCGCCCCCCTCCAGGTGCCGCCCCAAGCACAAGCTTGGTGGGCTGGTGCCTGGAGCCGGCCCTGAGTATACCATAGACATTCATATTTCAAAGTAAGGAATTGGAACAATCATGTACAGCATTCATTGCCCTGTCTGGGGTAGGTCCTTAGCTGGTGTATATTGCAATAACTGCACAAACACCAATGAAGCTATGACTGTTTAACCCAGTTGAGGATCTGTCCCTGATTTTTTCCTTTTCATTTAAGGAACCTACAAAATGTTCAAACAAAAGAATAGCAACTGGCTCTCATTCAAAGCTTACTACTCCAACTCCAACATAAATTTAAAGGCTTTTTTCTAGGAGTAGTAGGTTTACATTGGAAGCATTTAATCATAAAGCAACAGGATGAGCATAAGCCAAGTAAGATTCCTGCCATTTATTTAATAAAATATTTGTACAAAGTACATTAAGGAACAGATGACTTTGACATTAATGTGCCCAATGCACTAATAGAGTAGGGTGCCTTTATAGGAGTATTCTTGGTAGCCAGGGAATTGAAAGTGTTCAAGGAAGAAACTACACTATCGTGAAGTTCAACTGAACTGCAGTACATCACATATGGAAATATAAGTTTACAGAGATATGGTCTCATTTCCGTTTTATTGGATTTACAAGTGTTTCTTGTTGTGTACTGAAATAAGAATAGCAAAATAACACAGCACAGAATTGTAAAGGTTTCCAATAAACATGATTTAATACCAAACAGCTTTTATATGTGAGGACTGCCCAGCTTTTTTTTTTTTAATGTTTATATGAATAGTCTTTATACTGACAATAGCTTGACAAATAAATGCACTTCACTTGTATTCCCAGTGCTACTAGTTGAGCTTGAAATTGTTGGTAAGGCTAACTCAATGAGTGAAAACCTGGGAGCTGAGAGAAATCACAAATAGCTAACACAGCAAAATATGTGTCTAAGATTTAAAAAAAGTAAGACCCTACAGTTGGGCTCCTAAATTTGTATTTGACTTTCCAAATGCTGAGCACTCAACACCTCCTGTTGACCTCACTGGATACTCTTCACTTTTGAAAAGTAGGCCACTTATTTAGGGTTGTAATAGAGACTCAGCTTAACTTTAGGCTCTATTTTTTTTTGTAAATTTTGACCTGTATCAATAAAAAAGCATTGAGGGCTACAATGATATAGGAGGGTCGCCATAGCAGTGAAGTCTTAATAAGGTCCTAATAATATCATTGCCAATACTAATGCCAAACAGGATGGGAATGAAAAAGAGGAAAGAATTTTAGGGAATTCCCCGCCCTCCTACCCACACACATAGACAGACAAACACCCACCCACCCCTGTGATTCTCTGTACTGCGGGGGAACACTCTACACCCCATGTTCATCCTTATAATATGATTGTGTGGTATCCAATACAAAGTTTGTCATGTCGGGTGTCTTCGGAAGGCTCATGATGCACTGAGCATTGTTGTTATAGTTATGTTATAGGTTGTCATTTCATGTATATAGTTATGAGGCTGAAAATGTGTCCTCATGGCTTAAAACAAGCCCAGGCAAAACTCTCCAGGAGCAGAGGGTGAGCAGAGGGGCAGTTCACACCTCATCAGGGAATGCATGGGACAAACCCAGCCCAGCCTCATAGGAACAAAGGACACTGGCCTAGGCAGCAAAACAGGATCTGTTGGAATCTCGAGTGAGTCACCCCCTTCCCTTGGTCAATTTGGGACTACAATGAGGTAATGCTCACCTGACTCTGAAGGGGGGGGGCAAAGCCACGAGGGAAGAAAGTACATGATAAAAGGGAGAGACATTTGCCATGCTCACTCTCTCTTCCACCTACATCTACAGACACCACCACCAAGCAACTGAAGCACTGATCAAAGGGGAGAGCCTGGCTGAAGGGAAACCAGCCAGCCTGTGATGAGAAGCATCTAAGTTTGTAAGGGCACTGAAAGTGTTAAGATCAGCTTAGAATGCATTTTGCTTTTATTTCATTTGACCAAATCTGACTTGTTGAGCTTTGACTTATAATCACTTAAAATCTATTTTTTCTAGTTAATAAATTTGTCTGTTTATTCTACCTGAAGCAGTGTTTTTGGTTTGAAGCATGTCAGAGGCTCCCCTTGGGATAACAAGCCTGGTACATATCAATTTCTTTGTTAAATTGATGAACTCATATAAGTTTGCAGCGTCCAGTGGGCATAACTGGACACTGCAAGACGAAGGTTCCTAGGGTTCTGTCTGGGACCAGAGATATTGGCTAGTGTCATTCGGTTGCACAATCCAAGCAGCAGCTGGCCAAAAGTGCTCACTCACGTAGCTGGGAGCAGCTTACATGCTAGTGGCTGTGTGTGAACAACCCGGGAGTGGGGGTTCTCACAGAGGGCAGGGTACAGCTGGCTCCCTGAGTCGAAGGTTGGAGTGACCTAGCAAATCACCTGTCCAGATAACACCAGAAGAACATCAAAACCCCCAACACTGCTTGGACTGACTGAATTAATGAAAGCCAACAACCAGTTCTTTGGTAATGCAACAAGGATTTTGATGAAAGAAGCAAAGGCAGGAGCAAAACAAAGACTAATGATTATGGAAACATGGACAGGAAACAGCTTGTATTGTTGGTGTGACACCAGAATTTCCAGAAGTATGGAAGGAATATCTCTTTCCTAGATTAACACATCTGTCATAAGGCTGTATTGTCATTTATTGTCCTTCCACTCATTTTTTGGGAGTGTTTACTTTCCCCGTTTGTTTCTTACCCTCTGTATTCTGTAAGACATTTGCAGTGTTTAAAGGAAGGCGCTGTGCTGTTCTGGTTCAAATACATGACCGGGAGTTCAGAATCCTGAATCTATTTCTGCCATTCATTTTGTTGTGAGACCTTGGACAAGTCACTTATACCATCTCCTCCTGCACCCGCCCTCACCACAGAAGGTGCTGAGCTTCCTCAGCTCCCTTTGATTTCCATTGGAACTGAGTGTGCAACAGCTTTTGAAAAAAACAGGCTTTAATGCTTCAGCTGATCCATATGTACAGTAGATTGAGGTATTTACTTACTTCAAATAGATGTTGAATCTTATATGGTGCTGTGAGGTAATCTGCAATCCTCAGATGAAGGTGGCACATAGGTGCCAAGTATTATCATCAGTTATTATTAAGCTTCTCACTAGGGAAAGTGGGAAATTAGGCCCAAATAATTTTTCCTTACATAGTTGCAAAATACTGGAGCCTACTAGCTTATGTTTTCTTCTATATACAACCATGGAGAATGCAAAGAGCCCTTATTCACTACTGCTTTACACTGGCGTCAATGAAAATACTCATGTTATTAAGTTAATCACATGGGGATCAGAACCTAAACTTAAGAGTACATTTCATGGTGCATTCACAAACAAAACAAAGCTGGAATTTGCTAAATGAGTTTGTATATGAATTATTAGTTTATTCTCATTTTTATTATTGGACTGACCAAAATCAAATGGTGTAATATATATAATAAAATATTTTGTTCAGTTTCTTGAAGTAAAACTGCTCTATCCTAACGTTTGTGGAGTTTGTGCTTATCTTGCATTAAAGGGAGGCAGTTGAAAACAAGTAATGGAGACATTGAATATCATTCCAGTATATAATGTTAATATCTGAAATTTGCATGCCTTCGTTAGTATTAAAATCATATACAGTACAATTCCATTCCCTGAATGTATTGCTTGTGGGCATACTCAAATCACAAATTTTGAAATATCCTTCTGCTAATATATTAGAATATTTTCCTAAAGTTTGCTGTTTTGCAAATGTTACTAGAATATTCATAGGAAAAAAATTGCACATGTAAATGCCCCTCCTTGTCCCAGCAGAGGTGAAGTTTGGTCAGACCAGCAAGGAGGTGACCAACGCCTGGGATGGGGAGGAGAGAATATATGCCTAGACATGTTGAAGCTGAATGCCTGCTTGTGCCTCAAAGTTCATGTGGAATTGTGCATGGGGGAGGGGCTTATCTGCCTACTATTGGCTAGCCAGGTGGATTAGGGGAGCTCATGGCCCACCCTCTCAATTTAAAGCTTTCACAGGAATCCAGGGCCATCTTGCTGGATTGCTGCCATGTCCACCCTCCCTATAGTTGCAGTATATCGAGCTGTTTCTTTCTTTCTTTTTTCTTGCAGCACTGTGGAGGCCCAGCTTAGGTTTAACAGAGTAAGAATAGGAATTCTAATGTTAGGAGGTAATTTAGGAATGGTAGTTGATTGCAGCTTGTGGCAGTTAAAGGCTCAAAGGAACAGCTGCCAGAGGAAAATGAGACTCGGAATATGGTGAGTCGAGCTGTGATTCAGGGATCCCTTGGTGCCAACAGGCAGAGGTCATGGGGTATGAATAGGGTTCTACAAGGATCCTTCACCAAGGAGGCAATCTGATAGAGTGCTTATCTCATGAAAGGGATATCACAGCCAGCCTGGCTGTAAAACGCTACAGAGATTGTGGATGAACTGTACTTGACTAGACATGTGTATGTAATGAATTAGGTCGAGACTCTAGAATGCATGTTATGATTTTATTTGATATGTAACCATTTGTTTCCAATACTTCTACTTGCTACTACTTCAATCTCTGTGCTTTGTTAAATAAACTTACACTTGGTTTCATTATAAACATAATTTAAGTGCTATGTGCTAAGTGGAGCCATGATCTCGGGGCACATGGTAAGTTGGGGTGTACTGTTTCTTTGGAAAGATCAAATCTGTGAATGCTGCAAGTGTCCAATGGACCAAGAGCAGGACACTCCAGGGAGATGCTCAAAGGTTGGGATGTGCCAATCACTAACCTGTAGAGTGATAGCAGGTCCTGCGAGGCCGAGAGGGGAGTGCTTGTGTTGCCTGTGGTTGGTGGAGTTGGGGAGCTGACCCATGGCAGGCTCCCTTAAACTAAAGGGAGGTGATAGCTAGATGGCTCTCAACCCCGCTTACCTCTAGGAAGCATTGCAGGATCTTTGGTCCGTAAGGAGAAGGAGAGACTTGGTACCCCTTTGGTAGCCTTTATTATCCCCTATCACAGGGGAAGGGCAAAAGGATTCAGAAGTGAGCTGAGTCCTAGAGATTAGTCTGGAGAATGTTTACTTGAGCTATTGATTATATGGTAGGAGCCCTGAACCGTGCATTGGGCCCAATTAAATACCTTATTTGTGAGTGGGGAGGGAGGGCAGTGCTCCCTGCCATTGTTAAGGTAATAATGTTGCATCCATCCCTGTGTCTATCTTTCATTCACCTCCATGCCCTGATCAGTTTAGTGTTTTCATTTGAGCACGTATTAATAAATTATTTATCGGGTGTTCGTTCGTATTTAAAATCGAAGTAATCTGAAAACTACCATATAAAGTCAAAAAGATTGTTTCTAGAAAACTATGCCAAATGGTGAAATGCAAAATGGGCTACCATAGGTGCATTTTATTATGCATCTTTTTTATTACCTGCACACAGGTAGTATTATCCTCCCTTTATATTGTATGAGTGTCTCACTTATTGCTTATATAATAATGACTGCTATACCAAATGGATGAGAATAACAGTGCCATCTGCTGGCTTTGTTAATAGAATTCTATCTCCCAGTCACCTGGTTAATCTAGCACACTTAGATCAAAAGATCACAGCATCATAAATTTCCATATTGTTTTACTGTATAGACAAAATAGTCAAGTTATAGCATCACTTTTTGCAATAATAGTATTAACATCATACATGTTATATGTACAATTAAATGCTGGAATGTATCAATTCCTGACCGGCAAACATGCACATGCTTAACTTGATCATACAGGACTACTACTCCTGGTAATAAATTAAGCATGTGGATGTTTTTAGGATTGGGCCATAATGCATAAAAACAGTCAGTCTTTGTTGCACTTTTAAAAAACAAAATAAGGAGCTATTTTTTACCTAAAGCTATGACTATCGTAATAAAAAATTAGGCCCTAATCCTCCAAAGATTCACATATGTGTATATATACACTGTGAGTAGTTTCATTGAAGTCAATGAGTAACCATAGATTACTTTATTTACTGTAACTACATTTTCTAAATTTACATTCCTGTGTACAAGCACACTATCTTTAAAGATTCAGAAACCACAGGTAGAGGGTTAAACTTAATTTCCTTTGTATCAATAATTTTACCTTACCAAATTGATGCAATTTTTAACTTAATTATTGTTTTAAAAAACTTTTCTTAATACTAAAATTCAATAAGATTTATTGTTTAGTAGAACTGATCAAAATATTTTGGATGAAATTCTTTTTCCTTCAGAAAAATGCTGTTATATCCAAACCAAAACTTCCCATAGGAAGTGTTGATTTCAACAAAACTTTGTTTTGGAAAAAAATATTGAAAGAATGCGTTTTGGTAACATTGAAACATTCAATTTGTTGGCATTTTTGGAATGTAATGTTCAGATTTTGTTTCAAAAACACTTTAATGCTTATAAAATAAGATTGAAAGAATAAAAGACATTAAAATGTCAGATTCTACACAATGTTTTGATTGAGCCAAAATAAATCAAATTTCATGTTGTGGGAAATTTCTAAATTCTTTGTCATTCTGATTTGGAACTAAACAAATGTCAAAATCAGACTTTCCCATGAAATCAGAATTATGGTTCCAACACAGCTCCAATGTGTAAGTTAGGTGGTCCAGAGCAAAGTTTAAACAGTGGCATCTCCTTTTGGGTGCCAAATGGAGGACACTGTGAGTCTGATTTTCAGAAATGCTGAGCACCCACAACTCCCACTGGAAGTTATTAGGAGTTCTGGTTAGATCTTTGAAAATATCATAGCATCTAGCTTCCAGTTTGAACATATTCTTTATCCTTACATTTTCCACAATAAACTATGTTTTATGTTTTTAAAATGTTTTTGTTTCTCAACACATGTTTATTGAGATGTGAAATTCATCCTGAGCTTGAAATTTTATTAGAACCAAAAGTCTCAAAGACACCCTATGACTTTTTTTTCTCTCAGTTTTAATTGACATTTATGTGTTTGGTCAACTGACAAGATGCTTGAAAAAGATTAGCTACTTAGCTATCAGGAAGATCATGTTTTTACACATATCATTGCTTCAGCACACTCCAGTCATTTTAATGAGACACATTCTTTAGAATTGGCAAGCAGTACTCCAGGACCCACAGCCTCACTCTGAGGTATTTTCATAATGTCACAGAGTTTTGTTATAATCCTTGCTAGCTGGCACCATTTGGCACATGCTTCCCTGCAGGCTATTTCTAATCCCATTACTGTGGAAGTGACTCAGTTTGTAGCCTTTTTAGCACATTTGAGGGAACATCTGAGAGACACTTTGGTCTCCATCAGAAATGTCTGCATTTATCTACTGTTTCCAGATGTGTTTCGCTCAAATCCAGTGAGAAAATTCAATTTTAAAGTTAAAGGGTAGATAAAGCAAATTAAACATGTTCACCTTGATAATTAGGAATGCAATAACTGAGGGAAAGCTGCCAGAAGAGTTCCATAGTTTTCAAACTTCAGTGTAGATGTTGTATTAATCTATGATATTTGTTTTTTTTTAAATCTAGCATTTAAAAAGAAATCAAATGGACTCTGTAGGTTTAAACTCCAAAAGCTCTTTGCAATATTAACTCTAGATTTTGTTGAAAATTATAATTGAGGTGTCTTTGTCACTGTTTATTTTATTATTATTTTTTTTACACAAACAATAGGTCACTTCAGTATTTATTTAAATTAAATACACAGAGGGATTGAAATCCCAAAACATTCCAAAACTCTAGGGAAGTGTGTATTAGGATCCAAACTTTGTAACTTGGGCCCAGCTCTAGTTTTAGAGAATGAGATTTTTATCAGCCTAAAATAACTAATAAAAAGCAGACTGTTTACACCCAACCAATGGAATAATTAGAGTCCAACAGGAGAATTCAGTCAGTTTTTTGTTCACCCCTCTTCCATTTCTGTGTGTCAGTGGATCATGCTCTGTTTTTAACTCCTGATTATATTTACTCTCTAAAACCACGGTATGTGAAGGATTGGGAATACAAAGGCTCCTAAACTATAAATCACACAGATATTCTTAAATACTTGGAATCAAAGATGGGTCACAGATCCAGTCAAAACAAACAGAGGATTATAGCATCACCCGTGCAGGGACAGTGTTACTTAGAAAAGCAATTCTGCCCGTACCCTCTGAACCAAACCCTGCAGGATCTGTATTGTTTAATCCACACATCCAGAAGCCTCTTCTTTCTGTGCTACAAATTTATTGCAAAATCCATATCTGGGCCTGTGCGTCTTTACTCCTTAACAAAGGAGCACAATGTTCCAAGGTTCTTTCCATAGGATAGAGTAAGAGAAGTGCTTCATGACAGTCTGCCCATGCTGATCAATATGCAGCTGCATTTAGCACTCAAAGCTGTCTGTCATATCCGGTGCTAACAATGCAAACTGCATTTAGACGGAGGAGAAGAAGAGATTCCCACCCCCGCACACTTCAAAGGACAGAACCTCAATTATTTGGTGGTGTTTGCTGGAGATCACTAAGCAGTACATACTTTCTTTTGGCAATGTGTTTTTAGAGAGATCCGGTATAAGTAGATGCATCTGGGACATGACCCCATACTGCACCAGCAGTCTGTTGTACACTAATGAGTAACATGGGAAATCGAACCTGTGCAGGTGGAAAGTCGCCTTTTATTTGCACTGGCTCCATAAAATGGCTTGATAACAAAAACCTTTGTAAAACAAAAATTCCTGCTGTACATGGAAACCTAATTGTACCTAATGTATATTAGTAGAGACATTGTTCCAGAACAGTTAAACCTAGTGCAAACATGACACACAGGAGTCTGGCAATTAAGTTTATAATGTTAGCCTGGTTTGCAGCACTTTTTAATAGAGTAAGCTCAAGTTTTCACTCATTCAAGTAGGGATAATCAGTGCAGATTTATGCTTGTTTTCTGGTGCTATAGCATTTTCCAGGGAGTGGCAGCAGCAGCAGCATTCTGAAATGGATTAGAATAACAGAATTCTAGTCATTTCCAAACTGGAATTACCAGTAAGCACATTGTTGTTCATTGTGCTTCGCTACATAGAGACTTCGAAAAGCCTTCTTTGCAGACACTTGGTCTTAGAAAATAGATACCTATAGTAACTTACAACAGAGGGATCACTGTGTCCACAATTGGAATGCAGCACTCTCTGGGCTAAAAACAACATATTGTTTAAGAGTGTAAAATAACTACATATTACAGTGTGTCACAAAATTAAAAAAAATATGGTCTTGACCTGAAACTGTATGGGGAGTTTAGGTAGACAGAATAAAATGTTTCCCATCGAAGTACAGACCTGGCTTATCTCTGCTTAGCTTTTATTTGACTATTAATTATATCATACCTATCATCATGGTAATTGTATGTATAAACATGATATCTAATGGCATCAAGGCATGAAGTTGTGTGGCTGCAAATTCACATACATAACCAGTTTAGAGCTTAGGAGGAAAATGATTTTGTTGTCTCAATATGTTGTCCTTAAAAAGACTAGGCCAGTTATTCCCAAACTTGTTCCGCCACTTCCGCAGGGAAAGCCCCAGGTGGGCCGGGCTGGTTTGTTTACCTGCCACATCCACAGATTCGGCTGATTGCAGCTCCCAGTGGCCGTGGTTCACTGCTTCAGGCCAATGGGAGCCGCTGGAAGCAGCGGCCAGTACGTCCCTCAGCCCACACTGCTTCCAACAGCTCCCATTGGCCTGGAGCAGTGAACCGCATCCACTGGGTGCCGCAATCAGCCGAACCTGCGGACTTGGCAGATAAACAGACGGGCCCGGCCCGGCCCTCCAGGGGCTTTCCCTGCACAGGTGGCGGAACAAGTTTGGGAACCACTGGACTAGACAATTGAAATTTGTGAATAAAACATAAAAGGGAGGAGAAGGGAGGTGTAACACTCAGAAGGAATATTGTACACTAGTGTATATAGACTTTTTTGAGTTAATGGGGTGTTTTACACATAAGTGGTTGAATACCAGAGCTCTTTTTTATTTCTACTACTCTGTCTCTTTAAGGCTTAGAACTCAGCCAAGGGGACAAGAGCACACAGCTCTGGTGAGGAAAATATGGTCGCAACATGGGGTCGAGCTTCTGCCAGGCAATTCAACAATGGACTGTGAGCTCTGTTGCTAGATTCCTTTAAAGGGCAATAAAAATGATTAGGGGTATGGAACGGCTTCCATATGAGGAGAGATTAATAAGACTGGTACTTTTCAGCTTGGAAAAGAGATGACTAAGGGGGGGATATGATAGAGATCTATAAAATCATGACTGGTGTGGAGAAAGTAAATAAGGAAGTGTTATTTGCCCCTTCTCATAATACAAGAACTATGGGTCACCAAATAGGTGAGCAGCAGGTTTAAAACAAACAAAAGGAAGTATTTCTTCACACATCGCACAGTCAATCTGTGGAACTCTTTGCCAGAGGATGTTGTCAAGGCCAAGACTATAACAGGATTAAAAAAAGAACTCGGTAAATTAATGGAGGATATGTCCATCAATGGCTATTAGCCAGCATGGGCAGGGATGCAAAACCATGCTCTGAAGTGTCCCTAGCCTCCTTTTGCTGGATGCTGGGAATGGGAGACAAAGAATGGATCACTTGATGGTTACCTGTTCTGTTCCTTTCCTCTGGGGCACCTGGCTTTGGCCACTGTTGGAAAAGAGGATACTGGGCTAGATGGATCTTTGGTCTGACCCAGTAAGACCATTCTTATATTCTTATCTGCTAGATGTACACTCTCAGAATCAAGGACAAATTATCCATCCAAACCCAACATCTTTACATCTGATGGATTGGAAGTTTAGTGGCTGAGCACTACAGACAGGAATTATTATATGATTTGTAAGCAAGGTCTGAATGAGCTCTCCCCTGACAGCTAGTTATGAGCCAGTGGTGGGTGGAAAGGCTTCAGAACCATACTGGACACCTACTCTGCCTAGCACAGTGTCCAGACAGAGCTGTGCTGCCCAAGTGATCCATTTTGGCTGGTGTTGGGTTACAAAACTGATTACTTGCTAGCTGTCAGGGGAGAGCTCATTCAGACCTTGCTTACAAATCATTTCATGAATGTTTCAATTTCAATTCAAATTTCCAAACAACGACTAAATTGGCAACACTGCATGTAACTGGTCTAGGGAAATCCCGGATCCACTCTTTCCTCAGGATGGCTCCTCCAAATGGTTTATTGGGAGGCAGATGAGGGATTTGCCAGTAGAGTTGGTGAGACATTTTCAGGATTTTTTTTTCCATTTGAAAATGTCAATTTGCTGAAATCTAAATATTCTGCAGGAATGTAGCTATTTCAACAAAACTTTCTGCCTGATTTCCTGCCAGCTCACTCACCTGCCTCTCTAAGTTCTACAGCTTGCAGCCAACTCTATCGGATCCCTGACTCACCAGGCAGCTGGCTGTCCAGGCGTTCAAACTCTAACTGTCTGAGCAGCAGATTCCTTGGCAACCCAGGCTGCCCAAATCCTTGGGCAGCAGCCTGAGGAGTCCAGAGAGTAAGCCAACAAAAATTCTGTTTTTGTTCTCCCAAAGTGAAATTTTGTCCATCATTGCCTCCTGCAAAAATTTTGGAATCTGCGATCTTTCATCCCAATTCGGGATGAAGACTCTTTAAAAATTCTGTTTTTTTTCTTGAGAGGAAGAATATTTTCCAGTAAGTTCTCCTTGCCAGTCTGTTGCCTCCTCTGTAGTGCGGTGCTGGCCTTCTCTCTCCTAGCTGCTATTTCACAGACAACATAACTGAGAGCTCGATCAAGGTCACATCAGGAAGAGCTAGGAATAGACTCATCTCTTTAATTATAAGGATCTAAGGTCATGTCTGCACTGACCACAGTTTGGATTATGAGAATGTGAATATGAATGTATAGCAAAGTGTGCTAAAAGGTAAACTAAAAGCTTCCTAATTTGCATTAATATAGTCCTCTTCAGACAGGACTACATTAATGTAAAGCAGGACCTTTTCATTCACATCCACAGCATCCACATAGGGGAGTTATAGGGCAGCACTTTGGTATGCGCTGCTATTCACATCCTTGTTGTCCGAACACGGGGCCAGTCTTGTTTACTTTGTCACACAGTCTCAGAAAAAATGTGCAACTTGGGTGCCAAGAATCCTGCCTAGCTCATCAGGGATTAAAAACTGTTTCCATCTGATGGATATGACAGCATGACAATCAGAGGTGTGATTGAGGCACAGGGTAGACATATGTGGCTAGCTTTAGCCACGATACCTTGGCTAAAAACAGCAGTGTAGATGTGGCAGTGCGGAATTCAGCACAGCAGTACAAGCACTTGAGACCTTCAGTACATACTCACATTGCTAGTCCATGCTGAAGCCTGTGTTACCATGTCTACACTGCTATTTGAATGTCTACCCAGGTGGGATGGGGTGTTCCCCCCCAACCATGAAAGGGTTAATGTCGATTGAGAAGGGGGCTAATTAACCTGATGGGCCACAGCTGAGAGGAATCAGGTGTCTAAGCAATCCCCTGACTGAGGGAGGGAGCCCAGCTGGGGAGGAATGAGCTGTGCTGGATGTATCAAGACAGAAAATTGGAAGCAGAGGGGGCTGCTAGGAAAATCTGCAGTCATTCCCTGGGAGAAGGAAGGAAGGAAGGAGTGAGCGAGCGAGCGAGTATTTGGAGGCTGCAGGGACAGGTAGCCTGCAGTTATTATTGAGGAGGGAGTTGAGAGGCTGGCAAACACAGAGGGTGGGGAGAGCTCAATATGGTGGGAAACATAGTAAGCTAACCTTGGCTACTAATTAGAGGGTCCCTGAGCTGGAACCCGGATTAGAGGGTGGACCTGGGTTTCCCTGCCAGCCACTGAGGACATGGGGTAGTGAGTGAGAAGACTACCTAAGACAGAGAAACTGGCAATGAGGCAGTGAATGGAAAGACTGCCCAAGATTGCTGAAGAAAGACTTTTTGATCCTCTGGAAGGGGAAAACATGTATAGTGACCTGGCTAGAGGACTGAGTCACAAAGAGACAGTAGCAGCTCAGTGAGCAAGAAGGGTTGCAGACCAAGAGAGAGACAGCATGCAACCATGGAAAGATGTATTATTGCCCTTGTGAAGCTAATCCTCAGAATGGCCAGGAGGACGCTCCACCTCTGGTGAGTAGAGGACCAAGTCACAGCACGCTGCAAAGGCACCTTGGCTTGCAGCATGGACATACTCTAAATGAGAGAATTGTGGTGAATCCTAGTTGCAGCTCCTAAGTCGTAGTATAAGCTCTTCAGAGCAGACCCTATTTCTGACTTTATATTTTCAGTACCCCCAGTTGGGCCCTGACTTCAGTTGGCCCCACTAGTGAGAGCTTTAGTATTGGGGACCAAAATTGCCTCACTACATTTGTGAGAGATGTCAATGCTGTTGCTCACCTTTAAGAGTGAGCAGGATGAAGTAAAAAGTCAGAGAAGAGACTCTCTGTATGTTTATAACTTTAAATCTCATGCTGTGGGAGCTAATCTCATGAGTTTAGGGGTCTGATTTTGATTTTTGAACTCCTGCAATTGGCAATACTGCATAATGCTACTGTTAGATTTGAAGGAGGCATTCTATTCTAAACCCCTATTTTTCACTCCCTTATAACATATTTTTTTTAAATGTGGGAGTTGTCATTCCTCATGCTGAGCTAAGGCTGTACACAAAGGGGTGTGTGGTGTTTGTTTGCTATCCTAATATTTAATTTCTCCCTGTACATACAAAGTGCTCTTATTGCTACTGCTTCTTTTGTATCTGATTTGTGGATCAATGAAGGCTTTTAGTGTAATGTTAGGGAATGGAATCAGTGGCTACTGCCCCTTGCCATGTTACATGAGTTTTAATCTTTGTCCCCTGATACACATCATATAATTGGGGCCAGGAAACAGTTTTGTTGTCTTTGTTTTTAAAGCATACATGTGTGTCATATCTTGATTACATTGGGATAAAAGAAAACTGAGTCTCTCATAAAAACTTAACCAAATGCAGCCTCTCAAATCCCTCATTCTGGAAGGGAACCTGGCAGAAAACTAGAAGAGGTGTCGGGGTGGGGAGGAGCTTCCAAATTCCCCTGGAAGCAAATGGCAGTGTGGAGAAATTGGAATAGGTAAAATATTCTACGCTTTTGTATGTGGCACAAGCCCAGAGGTATTCAAGGTCTACAAAATAGTAGAGATCATCAAGGGGACTACCAACTGCCTTAAAAAAATCAAAACCACTTTCCTACCTGAAAGAAGGGTGCTCACAAAACACACACTATCTTACAAGCTACTGGCTGTCCAGTGAGACTATTGAGCATTGTTACAGAATAAAGCTGAACAAATTGAACTTGTCCAGTTCTCAGATGGACTAACTTGAGACAGAATTAAGACTTGTCTACATGATGGGGCAACGTGCGCTCTGGGGTGTGATTTCTAAAGCATACTAATGTGTTGTGTATTAACTGGACTGTGTAGACTCTGCTGGTGCTAGTTAAAAATTCACTAGTGCACTAAACCCTATAATGAACTATATATAAAATGCCACTAATGCTTCATTACACCTTGTTTGTTTTGAGATTAAGCCTGACAAACAAGATCTCTCTATTAAAAGAGAGATGTTCTCGGCTCCTGAAAAGTAAAATGTTTCAAGCTTAAAAACATGCTGTCAGTACTATGTTCTCTCCAACTCTGTTTAGAGTGTTTAGTCCGTTTTTCTGTTAAAATGCAAGAATGTTTTAATTTTTTCATGGTACTGTTTATAATAAAATATGCCTTAAAATATATTTAAACATTAAGAATGAGGCAAAAGTGCTTGCAATAAAAGTTTGTGAATCTGATTTGACTGTATCAGTTAATACTACAAATCAGCTAATTCTTGCTACAAAAGCATTGAAATAGAAACTAGGTTATTGCAAAAAGGTGCAAAGTAAGTTTCAGCTGAGAATATGGTGATGAGTGATGCTATTTATAGAGAATCAAACAGGTGCACAGTAAATAGAGAGAATTCGGTTTTAAGGTGGTTTGCTGAAAGCAGGCATGCCCTAGTGCAGGGATCGGCAACCTTTGGCACGTGGCTTGCCAGAGTAAGCCCCCTGGCGGGCCAGGCCGGTTTGTTTACCTGCCACATCCACAGGTTCGGCCGATCGCGGCTTCCACTGGCTGTGGTTTGCCATTCCAGGCCAATGGGGGTGGTGAGAAGCAGTGGCCAGCACATCACTCAGACCACGCCGCTTCTCACAGCCCCCATTGGCCTGGGATGGCGAACCGCGGCCAGTGGGAGCCTCAATCGGCCAAACCGTGGATGCGGCAGTTAAACAAACTGGCCCAGCCCACCAGGGGGCTTACCCTGGTGAGCCGCATGCCAAAGGTTGCTGATCCCTGCCCTAGTGCCTATAACAGGGGTCAGCAACCTTTCAGAAGTGGTGTGCTGAGTCTTCATTTATTCACTCTAATTTAAGGTTTTGCGTGCCAGTAATAAATTTTTAGAAGGTCTCTTTCTATAAGTCTATAATATATAACTAAACTATTGTCAGGGACGGCTCTATGTATTTTGCCACCCCAAGCATGGCAGTGAGGCAGCCTTCGGCGGTGCGCCTGCGGGAAGTCCGCCGGTCCCACGCCTTCAGCGTACCCGCCGCCGAATTGCCGCCAAAGCCACCCCTGACTATTTTGTATGTAAAGTAAATAAGGTTTTTTTAAAATATTTAAGAAGTTTCATTTAAATTAAAATGCAGAGGCCCCCAGACCGGTGGCCAGGACCCGGGCAGTGTGAATGCCACTGAAAATCAGCTTGCATGCCACCTTCGGCATGCATGCCATAGGTTGCCTACTCCTGGCCTATAACATTAGCAGCAACGAGGAAGGGAGAAATAGTCAAACTTTTGCTTAATGACAAAACACTACCCTTTCTGAAAGCTTACTCCGTTCGTAGTTTGCTGACAAACTGTATTCACTGCATTTCCTCTCATTTGCTTCCCGTTTTTAGATTTCTTGCCAAATAGGTTTCCTTGAACGCTCGGGCTTTAACTTCTGTAGTGATGCCTTCTCTCTTGCTGAAAAGTGGATGCCCATAAAATGAAGCCTGGTGTCCCTCTGTTCATGCATTCTATCCCCTTACCAAAGAGTCTTCCTGGAAAAAGATTGTCAATATTTATTACTAAAACTATTTATTATTAAAAACAGTAATTCCCAGGACATACGTGTGTTGGTATGTAACACAGAGAAACTGAGTGGAATGCATGTCAACATTGCATATGTTACAGTCAGAAGAAATAGGTGTAAGAATTTAGTGTATTTTAAAGCATATGTGAGATACTAATAGTTGAATATATAATTATTTTAGTTTGATACAACAGCAGGTGAATTAGTCTGGATTTTATCCCTCTCTATGAAAACAGAGGAAATGCTTTCAAAATGCTTATTGCTAACTTCAGCAGGGGATGCCTCAGGCGGACACTACCATAAGATGTCACTGTGGTAGATGGGGAAAACTGTCTGAGTTAAATGGGAATACTGATGTTCAAGATACAGAACTTCTTCATAGCAGATAAATCAGGCAGCTCCTGGTATGAAAGAGTTAATAAGGACTTTAAAAAAAAAAAAAAAAGTCTGAAAGCAAACACACTTAATGATAATGACAAGTACTTATGCAAATGAACTGTTAATACTCATCCAGCCAGAGGTGATTAAGTCTCTTATAAGGTAGCAGGAGATTTCACCCAGCAGGGGCTATTTGGGAGCTAGTAAAAAGGCAAAGGCTTAAATAAGTTTCTTATGACTTCAGGGGTTACCAGGACTTCTGCTGTAGTTAAGCCAGATATTGCTGCACTAAAGCTATGACCTCCTCAGGGATAGTCACCAGGCAAGTTTTTTAACCTGTACAGGTTTTTAAGGTGAATAAGAGCACAGACACGAAGCTGAGTGATATGTTGGCATTAAATAGATTGAAATAATGAGAGGGCCTAAGGGATCCTCTAGTGTAATACTTAATTAAGTAAACTAGAACCAGGGGAAAAAATGAAGGAATTATAGCTCCTATTAAGTCATACAGACAACCTCCTGAATTAGATTGCGTGCAATTAGAATACCTTTAAAATATATGTTCTCAAGTACCTTTACTAATCAAAAATATATACAAACATATACTATAAGAAGTAACAGGATTTAGGTCTAATAAAGGAAAATAGAGAAAGGTAGGTGGTTGTGCCTGAATCTTCAGGCACAGTGAGATATTTTATCCTGAATTGCATAATGGAAGGATCAGTAGACACTGGGGTCATAGGCGTGCGCAGCACATTTCATTAGGGTGTGCACCCAGGGAATTTTTTTTTCTAAAGGCAAACATCATAAAGGTTCGGGTGCGGGAGGGAGTGCGGAGTGTGGGAGGGGGTGTGATGTGCAGGAAGGGGCTCAGGGTAAGGGATTGAGGCAGAAGAGGGGTGTGCGGTGTATGAGGGGCCTCAGGGTAGGGGGTTGGGGTGCGAGGTGCAGGCAGGGGTCTCAGGGCAGGGGGTTGGGGTACAGGAGGGGTGCGACAGGGGTCTCAGGGCAGGGAGTTGGCGTGCCTGGGGGTGCAGGGTGCAGCAGGGGGCTCGGGGCGGGGGTTGGGGGTGCGGGGGGGGTGCGAATTGCAGACAGGGAGCTTAAGTCAGGGAGTGGGGGGGTGGGGTGCAGGAGAGGTTCGGGCTCCGGCCCAGTGCCACTTACCTGCAGTGGTGCACTCCCTGCCTGCCTGCTCTGGCCCCACGCTGCTCTCCACGCCCCTGTGCGGCCCCTGAGGGGGCGGCCACAGGGTTCCGCATGCTGCCCTTGCCATGCCTCCAGGTACCTCTCGCAAAGCTCCCATTGGCTGTGGTTCCCCGTTCCCAGCCCATGGGAGCTTGGGGGCGGGGCCTGCGGCACCACAGGGGGCAAATCCTGTGGGCCAGATCCAAAGCCCTGAGGGGCCGGATCCGGCCCGCAGGCATTAGGGTGTGCCTGGGCACACCCAGCACACCCTGTGCGCATGCCTAGGAGTGGGATCACTTTTTTAAACTCTAAAGCAGCGATAGCTCCTCCTACAGTCATAACACTTGACTGTTGTGTGTATCCTTTTTGTTAAAGTGAATACCACTGGAAGATAATACAAGCAAAGGATTTCACCCTCCTTTCTCCTATCCCTATCTCTGATGCCTTGAAAAGCTGCTCCTTACTGGATGAATCTCTGCCAGTAAGACTTTGAGCTATAGGGAGATAAAGCAAAACTGTGGCTGAATGGAACACTAATGTTTGAGGGTGTATTGGAAAATAGAGGCTTCATATTGCTTTAAACTATGAAATTGTTTAAAATTTCTCAAAGTATTCAGCTCCACTCCTAATTTTAAAGTCATTTTAGATTTTTTTTCCAGACAAATGAATTTTATTACAAGTCTTATGCATACAGTGAACTTTGAAGGAAAATAGCACTCTGAATTAATATCCGGTTTATACCATTGACTATGACTCTAAAAACAGTTGTATGGGCAAATGATTTGGAGCCTCAAGGGCTCCAAGAAAAAGCCAGTAGTTAACAGTTGTTACCAATCACTACTCAATCTGGTCTTCATAGCTGGGGAGAAGAGGATCCAGCTGTTTGAGGTTTTCTGATGCAAAATTCCTTCTTAATAAACTCCCAGTCTTATGCTTACACTCACATGTTCTATACTTTTTGGTGGGACGAGGGGGGCGGCTTGGGGAAATGAAGGGATTAGCAGTATCATGCCTCTGAGTCAGTAAGTTAATTAAAGGCTGTGTGTATAAAATGGAACAATGAATTATTTAGTGGATAACAAACATGATATAAAATTCCATTTATTGGCATTCCAAGTCCATTTTTAGTTCACGAATGCATACATTACTATTTCTGCATAATACTAGAAAATATAACTGTTTGTAAACATGTTAGCTAAGATTCAGGCAAAAATGTTTCCTATGTTCTGTGCTTTCCTAAATTGCATCCATGTTCTATTTTTTTATATTTATGTGAAATTGGGGAGGAGAGAAGTGTTTATATAAAATATAAAGTCTGTAAGAAGAGCTAGTACTTAACCCAAACCCAGAATTCTAACACAGTCAAAGTTTGGAGATACTTGAGTTGTAAACTGGAATCTGTTCAGATTTTGCAAATCACCACTGTCTTCGCTATGACTCAAAGCAAACCCGGATTCACTTCCTAAAATTCGTGGAATGTGAATTTTGGCCATCACATTTACCGAGTGTTTTTGTGGGTGTTTTTTTGTTTGGTTTGTTTGTTTGTTTTTTCCCCTTTCCTCTGCCAAATTTAGGCTGATCCTGCAAGCTGTTCTATGTGTCAAACCTTTGATGTGCAAATTGACATTGACTTCAGTGGAGCTCTATATGGACATACCCATGTAGAACACCTTGACATTTTGGGGCCTTATCTATTTTTGTATCAAACATATTTCTGACCTTTCTCTCAACTGCTTACTTGAGTTGCTTTATCACTCCGTGAATTGAAAGCCATGTAAATTGGCAAGGCTGTCTGTTGTGATCAACCTCTGTTCTTGATGTCGTAGTTAGAAAGTGCTCTAGAGTGTGTCATTCTTTTAACTAGAGCCAAAGGAAATGATTACTCTATCACCAGTAATGATTGATATCCATTCAGTATAAAACCAGATCCAATACACGTTTGGCGATGCTGGCTTGGCAACAGACAATTGAAAACTAAATGTGTATCACAGAGACCTAGGGTAAAAAAAAAAAGTGCCCAAGTGATTAACAGTCTAAATATGACTCAAGTTTTACTGAAAGTCAGTTCATAAGTACAAAAGCACCAAATCCTCAAAGGTGTTTGGGTGTTTAAATTGGTGTGTCAGTACCATGGTGTCCCCTCTGGCCAGGTCTGTCATGGCACCTGAGCTCACTCAGGCTGGTAGAGCTGTTAGTCTATTCCTAGTGCCAACATATCTGAAAACCCTATCTGCTCTTATGTCTATCAGGGGATTGGTAGGGGAACCCAGGCTTGCCAACTCCACTGGATTCCAGCTCAGAGCCTTCAAGCTAGAAAAGCTGAATCAAAGTTCACCAACTCTAGCTGTGCCCTGACTCCTTTCTACCTCATCTCGTCCGCTAGTCTTTCTACAGTGTTTGGTTTCAGAAGCTTTTCAGAAGCATTTCAGAAGCTTGCTGACAGGAGTTTGGTTGGGTTTCCTCTCTGCCCGCCCCGCCACCGCACACCCCCCTCCCGCCTGCTCACTCCTCTGGTAGCTGCCCCACCCCTCTGCATCCCAGTCCTCTTACCCTTCCAGCACCTTGAAAGGGCCTGCTTTTCAGAAAAACTTGCACCCCAGCCCTCTGAAAACTGAGCCTTTTCAAGGTCTCAAGCCAGGCACCTGAAATCACTAGTCACTTCTGAAAGCATAAGCCTCCAGACCCAAGAATATTCATGATGCCAAAATTGTTTGATTCTTGTGAGGGCTTCACAGGCTGGCTGATCCTTTAAGACAAGTCGGGCTCAGTGCTTATGTACACTTACAGCGCTGCAGCAGCACAACTGCATCGGTGCAGCTGTGCCTTTTTGTCTACACTGATAGCTATTGCCTCTCGGGAGAAGCAATGTCGGCAGGAGAAACTCTTCTATTGACATAGCACTGTCTACACTGGGAGGTAGGTCATTATAACTGTGTGGCTTAGCAGTATGATTTCCCCCCACCCCTGACCGAGGTAGTTATACCAACATACGTTTCTAGTATAGACCCGGGCTCAGATTTACCTGTGACCTTTTAGCTATTCGCCAGCTGTACATGATACGGAGACTTAATTATAACTGACTAGGGGTGATCAGAGATTATTACATAAATAGAGGGGATAACTCAGAGAAGGTAGGAAATTTTCGTATCTGGAAAGGACCTGCCAAAGGTTGGAGAGGAAAAGGCAGCCTGGAGTGAAATGCTTTGTGTTATGTTGTAGCTGCGTGAAGCAGCATGTTTCCTTTCAGAAAGAAAGAGGGCATAGGCAGAGTGGACATTGAGACAAGCCCAGGCGACCCATAGAGTGCAGTTACCATAGTCTTTTCTGCATTCTTGTAATCACAGAATGGAAGGACAGTATTTTTTTGAACAACTGTTAGAGGGGAAACTAAGGACCAAGCCCAGGAAAAACAATTGAAGTACCGAAGAGCTGTGGCCAGGGGCAAGGGAGTGGAATGAATAAACGAGCAATAGAATTAGTTGAAATGCTGGAGTGTGTGTGTGTGTGTGTGTGTGTGTGTGTGAGGTAATAATGAAGGAACCACAGAGCCTTCCCGGTGGGGGTGTGTGCGTGTGCATGTGCGCTTTTGTCTGCAGAGGGCGTACCTGGACAGCCTGGTCTCCTGCAGGGGGTTTTGAAAGTAGGCCGGATAGCTATGCTCTGGCAAGAGCTCTTTGTGTTGATTTAACAGACCTCTGAAGGATTTTTGCATAATGATTTCTACTTGATAGAAAGAAATGATATGTTTCCCTCCTAAGTGGATAAATTACTTATAATTTATCCATCTACTTAAGAATTAAAGTGTGCATGAGTGGGGATGGGGGCGGTAGTACAATCCTCCTATTCTTAAATATTTTAGTTCTTATATCCTTTTCAGGATAAGCAACAGAAGTCAGTATCAAACCCAAGTGCATTAATTTTCATTTAATTCTATTCGTCACTCTTTACAAATTATTCTATAGCTGGAGAAAATAAGTGAACGTCCAGCACTACGATATTTAATGGTTTTTTGCTAATTTTGTATTTATGACTTAGTTTTTCTGTACTCTATATCAGCATAATTAATTGTTTCTATAGGACTGTGTTTCCATTTGGCTGTTTGACACCTGGATTCTATTTACTTTTGGCACCTTTTGTATATGGAATTTTTTTTTAATGCTTAATAATTCGTACATAAGGCTTAGCACAAAAAGGGCTTATTTTGTGTTTAAAGTGCTACAGCACAGTTGATCTTCTGGCTCAGCTATAGTCTGGTTAGCAGCATACAGACAGTGTGAGATAGGCTTTATGGGCCATATTATTGCATTGTTACACTGATGTAAATCCTGGGTAACACCAATACAATCCTGGTTAATTTGTGTAAGTGTTGAGTATCTGCCTTTGTGGCTTTTAAGATTTCAAGTTACACCAGCGATATGACCCTTGAAACGCAAATCAAATTACTTATATGTAAACTTACTGTAAGATCTGCATGAACCTTAGTTTGACTATAAAGATTTACCTCTCTAACTCATTATCATTTAAAATGAGTGCCTAACTGAAGGCATTTTTAGACCTTTTTTTAAAAAAATGGCTACTTTTTCTGCTCATATCTCAGGGCCTGCAATAAAATTGTAGGAACTATGGCACTGAGTCCAAATTGTATCATTTTAGATGTTTGTTTACTCAGTGGCATCTATAAATCAGATAGTTACTGATCGAAAGCGTCCAGGCTTTTGAAGATCTCATTCTTAGACACCTAACTCTCCATATGCATTGTAAGGGGTAGTCAATAGATGGACTGCAAGCCAAATCTTGATCACCAGATGCTTTTGAATGGTCCCAAAATCTTTATTTACTTATCATTCATGTTGTTGTTTTCTCTGTAGTCTGAATCTTGACTATATTGTTACCAAGAAATTTGGACCTTGACAAAAAATAATTGACTATCCCTGGCATAGGGAGTCTGGATCCCTAACCTAGGGCTGTGCATTCCATTAGGCAGCAAGGCACCTAAAGTTGGACATTTCAATGGAGTCTAAATTCCTAACCTTATAACCAAGTGCTGAAGGAGCTTTCATGTTCAAATAGGTATAGCATACAATCTTCTTCCTAAAGTACCTAAAAAAAGCAATCAGGAAAGAAATGGGTAAGTGTCCTGTTAACCTGAAAGCTCTAATATGGTAGTGTCACTGCTATTTTCAGCATTATGAAGAGTTTTATTAAATTGCAAACACTTTTAGCAAAGAAACTTTCTGCCTGGACTGAGTAATATTAAGCATTCTGCATTTATAATTACTTTGCTTCACAAGCAAAGCTCCACTTCGCCTTTGTGACCTACAAATATAGTTCTCTATATTTTTTTTTTTTTTTTCCTTGAGCCTACAAATACAGTAGGCTAGCAGCATTAGCGGTGTGATAGGTTCCAAGTACGTCTAGAATACATGTACTGACTCTTGGGTCAGGGCCAGGGGTGGCTCCAGGGACCAGTGCAGCAAGTGTGTGCCTCGGGCGGCAAGCCACAGGGGGCGGCCTGCCAGTCGCTGTGAGGGCGGCAGTCAGGTGGCCTTCAGCGGCATGCCTGTGAGAGGTTTCGGCGGCGGGTACACCGAAGCCGCGGGACCAGCAGATCACCCGCAGAAATACCGCCGAATCCGCGTGACCGTGGACCACACACAGGCATGCTGCTGAATGCCGCCTGACTGCTGTGCTTGGGGCAGCAAAAAACATAGAGCTGCCCTGGTCAGGGCAAGAATATTTGACTGTTGGTTTCAGCTGTATTCTGCTTATGTTTGACTGTTAAAATTAATTGACATAAGAGCAGAACTTGGGCTGAGAAATTTATTTTTAACTATCAATGGAAATGCCACTTAATTTAATGTACTGCATACTACTTTGTGCTTTCTCTGCTGTGACCATGTAGCTATCTTTATTAGGTAACATACAGGAAACAACAGTCTCTGTCTGCATAGTCTAGAACTGGTGGCAGTACCCATGAATGGAAGATAAGATTCTGGGTTTTCCAATATCTAGCTGTGCCTTATTTCATCTTAAATCTTCCACTTACTAAACCTGAGACCTTCAGTTGACTGTGCAAGACCTATCCCTACACCATTGGGGTCAATAGAAATCTGTGTGGGTGTAGTCAAATGTGGGATTGATTCTATGTTTGGATGTTATGTAGGTAATGCAACTTTATGGTCCAGGGTTTCTTATTTAAATAGGTTTTGAATCTTCTCTACGCAATTAGACTGCATCTTTCATCCATGCCACTTGTATAAGCTCCCCCCTTGAACAATTTTTTCCCCCCTCATTACCTAGAATGTAGCCTGAAAAGAAATTCAAGTTCTAGCATCAGGAAGAAGTTCAAATGCAACTAACAAAAGAGCTGCATAACATGAATTTTTTTGGTAAAAATTATAGACCGGGGTCGGCAATGTTTGGCACGCGGCTCGCCAGGGTAAGCACCCTAGCGGGCCGGGCCAGTTTATTTACCTGCTGATGCGGCAGGTTCAGCTGATCGCGGCCCCCACTGGCCGCGGTTCGCTGTCCTGGGCCAATGGGGGCAGCGGGAAGTGGCATGGGCAAGGGATGTACTGGCCACAGCTTCCCACGGCGAACCGCGGCCAGTGGGGGCCGCGATCAGCTGAACCTGCCGCGTCAGCAGGTAAATAAACTGGCCCGGCCCGCTAGGGTGCTTACCCTGGCGAGCCGCGTGCCAAACATTGTCAACCCCTGTTATAGACTGATCTGAGATAGACAAAAGCAAATCAGGGGAGAATAAAGCCTTCAAATTGAGGTTCCCTCACCCCAACCCCAGGGAGTTTCTTGGGGGAAACGGATAATTACAATGCCAATTTTTATCTGTAAAGTAATAGGATTACCAGATGTCCCATTTTTAAAGGGACAGTCCTGTTTTTTTGGGACTTTTTCTTTATATAGGTGCCTATTACCCTCCCACCCCCGTCCCGTTTTTTCATAGTTGCTACCTGGTAACCCTATAAAGTAACATGGAAAATTTATGACCTTAAGTCTATTCTTGGCTAGAGAATCTCATTTTGATATTCCCCTTAAATGACTAATAAAGCACCTCTGATAGTAATAAACCATTTTTCTTTGACATTTCATGATAACTGTAACAACAAATAAAGAGGAGACTTCAAAGACTGCTTACCTCAAAAGCTCTATAAAATCCATTTGAATAAAATCCATGACTTTAACAAAGGTGGTGTTGAAAATGTCATGGAATTAAATTAATGGTCTATTTCTCTTCATATTGTCTATATTTTATTCATAATTTATTCTACAGCACATATTGCATGTTGATTGAAGGAAATATTAAATCCAGCTGAGCTTTAGGCAATTTTTAAAGGAATTAATATAATTATACATGTTAATAGACTTGAATCTGCTTTTATTTGGCCATGTCTATCATGTAACAGATCACTAAGCTTTGTCTTTTATACCCATTAATCTTTCACTAAGACTCAGAAGTTACCATTCTATAGCTGTACCCACCTTTTCGTACTCCTATAATGCCTTTTGAGTTAACCACCAGGGCTTAGAGTGAGCTTGTACTGGCCAAAATGCAGTATCCCTTTTTTGTTCTTCCCATCTGTTTCTGCAGAATTCAAGCTTTTTCTACATACAAAAATTAAACAATTTTATAGCCCCTCTGGTTATGAAGAAACCATTCTGAATGAGAACTGATGAAGTCTTGAATCTGAAGCAGTAACTTTGAGAGATGAGCTCTGCATCTATCAGTCTCAACCGGATATTAATTCTGAAGACTAATGACTGTAGATGGCAGTATTAACTATTTCACCATGGATCATTTTAGTGGAAATATTCAGCAACACTTGGTTTATGGATATAATTTGTGGTGATTGGAGCTAGAGTCAAGTATCTTCATTCCCCTCCCAGTCTGACCCAAGTCAAGCCCTAAACAAGGAGGGGGGGAACTAAGTTTTAAATATTTTTTTCCTCTTAGTAATCCTACCTCTTACCGTAATACCACTTGATAACTTCCACTAAAACAGCCTGAGTGAGGATTGAAAGACTTAATCCAACATTATACCTGAAAATGCAGTTTGTTCCTTTTAAAAGTAATGTGTTTCTGAGTAAATCATATAAGCATCTGTTATGTGATAGGACCTTATGTACTCAAAACTTGGTCACATATGTAATTTGAATATTGCATGGTAATTCGTATAAATAAGCACACTCAAACATTGTTACACTTACACATTCTTCTATTGATTTGCACTGCACATACAAACTTTAGGCCTGTTTCTTCAAATGGCTACTCCTGCCATGTATAGTTACGGAAGCACAGAGTCCCGTTAAATTTAATGGAACTACACAGCTGGATAACACTTGGCCCATTCTCCTATGTTGCTGTCCCCTAATGCCAGTTCTCCTTGCTCATCCCTCCCTCCAACACGTGCATCCAAATTTCTATTTTCTCTCCAGTCTTGTTTCCCATAGCAATGGTAGCTGGCTGTGCAAGTTTGGATAAAATAGGATTCCTGGAGCTTCAATCTCTATGTGGAGGCTGGTGAAGGGGGTGTTTTGAGCTGAGAGTGTCGTGGTGGTGGGTGTAGCCTCTTGAGGACTGAGTTCTTAGAAGGAAGAGCATTTGGGGGCTGGGAAGGGTTTATCAACAGTATTGGTATGGGCTGGAAGAATGGTAAGAGCAACCTAGCTCTTCCTAGCCAGGTTCATTTACACGCTCTCTCTCCCGCCCCTTTACCTGGCTCTCCCACTTTGAGATTGGGATGAAACATTTGCCAGATGGCCCCAGTCTGTGGGGTCATTACAAAAAACAGATCAATGTGCGGAAATGCTATGTATTTATTAATTATTTGTCCTGAATACCAGTGACTTTAGTTTTCTCCAACCCTTGGCCAAAGTCTTTCTCTTTCTCTTGTCTTCCTTCCTCTCATTTCTCAACTACCTCTAACCATTTCTTTCTGAGAATGCTCCTTGTCTAAATAGGGGGATGGATAGCTCAGTGGTTTGAGCATTGGCCAGGGTTGTGAGTTCAGTCCTTGAGGGGGGCCACTTAGGGATCAGGGCAAAATCAGTACTTGGTCCTGCTAGTGAAGGCAGGGGGCTGGACTCAATGACCTTTCAAGATCTCTTCCACTTCTAGGAGATGGGATATCTCCATTAATTTAAAAATTCCTGTACCTAATTCTCCTAATCTCTACCCAGGTATTTGTGATTTTAACTGTGTCCACAAGCCATAAAGAAATAAGAGAAACCTAATAGCATCTTTCTAGACATTCCCTGATCTACTTACAGATCTGGGGTTTCACATAAGTAATTCCTAGGTCTGGTTTGATTTTTCATACCTGGTTTAAACCTTCTTACAGCATTGTTGTTCTGTTTCTCCTCTCTCTGGAGAACAACAGACAGACAAAGGGAAAGTTTTTTTTCCAATTTTAAAAAGTTCTAACCCTCCTGTGGGCATCTGACCAAAAGAGCCAACTCCCTTCCTTTTACCTATGGGCTTTTTAACCCTTTACAGGTAAAGCAAGTAGAGAACAACCATTAACAGGGATTTTGTAGTTGGCTGGCTGGCTAGGTGTCTATAAAAGGGAGATACCCTCCCCCCACCCTTCATTTATCACACACCTAGAGGCCACAACCAGGATTAATGCCCCAATGAGCTACCATGTTCATACACACAGAGGCAGTCTTTCTCACTAAATTATATGCTTTTTCAAGATAAATGGCAGGGGAAATAGAGGTGAAGTGACTTGCCAAACTTCTGCACCATCATGTTTAAAGAAAGAATGCAGTGGGATCAGGGGTGTTCTCGAGTCTTGCTGCTATTAAGTGGGGCTTTGTAAAGCAGGACTTGATGACAGTTGTGTACACAATTTAGTTCGTCAACAATTTCACCTACATTCCATAATATCTGTGAGGTACTGAGCTAGTATATGAAGCTGTATGAAATGGCTCGATATTCCCTCTGAATATGTAATTAATGCTTAATGACTTACCTTTAAAATGCACATTCTACTTTGAATTATTTAAATGGATTATGGGACACTGATTACGGGGTGCAATATTTTCAATATCTTATTGTGCTGACGGGACCCACCTTCTTCCTCCTCGCCTTTTTCCATTACAAATTGTTCTGGAGTATTTGAGAGGTGTGTGTGTGTTTTTAGTCAAGTCCATAACTTTATCATAACTAGAGCAGTTTGAAAGGTTTTTGGGTTGTTGTGTTTATATATAAAACCTTTCTGTCTTCGAATGCTGTTCGGTTGAAACCAAAATATGTTGGTTTTTTTTGTTTGTTGTTTTGTTTTTGACAAGTATCTTGCTGGGAAGAGAGCTCAGGTTCAACACTGGGGGGAGAGGGGTGTTGAGGCAAAGAGACACAGCCAGCTTGCCCCAGTAGCCTTGCGATTAGGGCTCTTGTGTTTAATGTGGGAGCCCTGGGTTCCAGTCTCCACTTTGCCTGGAGTTTCCCACATCTCAAGTAAGTGCCCTAACCACCAAGCCATAGTCAGTGTGTCTCATTTTATCTCAAAGAAAATTTTTGAAAGGTGTGACTTTTTTGTCCTGATGCAGAAAGAAAACAAACTTAGACATTTTCCATGAAACAGAATTCTCGTTTTCTGGCCAGCCCTAATTGTAACCCCCCCCCCTTTTTTTTTAAATACCCCAACAATACAAACACCAATAAGCAAAATTGCAGTAAAAGTGGTGCTGTGATAGTTTCTAAGGGTGGTTATCTAGTTCTCTGAACAAGATCAGCCTTGTAACTTATTCACTAGAGAATATATTGCCTCATAAGAGTGCACTTGTAGTAGTATTGCTTAAATAATTGCTCATCAGTGAATAATCAAATATATTGATGCCTTTTGAAAAAAGCTAATAAATCATATCTTTAGTGTAAATACTATTCTGAAAGTTAGCTTTTCAGTTAAAACTATTTAATTTTCATTTGCAATTCAAACTTCTGTACAATTTATTTGCAGTAACAAAAGATACTGAGATGCCTTTCTAAAGATACTTCCACCAGTAGTCCTTAAGTCTTTGTATAGTGGTGCTAAAGTGGGCCAAGTAGTCCAATATCTATTTTTTTTTTCTTTGAGATCATATTGGCACATTGTGTCTGTTTCATAGTAGAACAATATGTTTGAGTGGCACAGAATAAGAAAGCACGAATAAAAATGAAGGAAAATAATACTATACACTAGAATAAGAAGGTTATTTGATGGTGTAACTACTTTAACATGCTAATATATACCAGTAAATATCTTAATTCCTTTTAAAAAGTCAGATTAGTGACACTGGGTCTTTATATAAAAATAGTTATACCACCAGGTACATTAGCAGACAGTGGACATCAAATAAGTCTATTTATTTTAATCTTGCTCTTCTACAATCCCTCTGCTTCTCACTGAAAAATGTTATTTTTTTGGAAAACCTCTCAAGTTTTGTTTCAAGTAAGCTCCACTCTGAGGTTGCTTTGGTAATCCTTTCTGGAAGGGATTGCCTGAACACATGCATAAAATAAGAATATTCTTAAGTCCTAAAGGCACTTGGACCCAAAGTTCTCGGGCTGGAACAACTGTATATCTCTTAATATCTTAACAGTACAATAATCAAAAATACACTTCAGGTTAAATAATAACACTGTTGGCCATACACCACTGCTGCTTTGTCTTTCTGAGGATGCTATCTTAAATGGCAGATGGCCTCATTTCCTCTTGAATTTAAATAGTCTCCTTGTTTGGTCTTAAGTTGCTAATGTATCATATGCATATCCTGTATGTAAATACCATGAATAACAGGGTACCATTCTTAAGAAAAGGCTTGGTTTTGCCTTTTAAATGGGTTTTGTCAGATAGCTTATGCATGTATTCATATTTGTATTTTTCTGGATATATGCATAATTATGAGAACTGGGATTTTCACACCAACTGATGGCAGCCTTAAGCAGACACCCTTTAATTCGTGGTGGATCCAAAACTTCCAATTCTGCTTAGTTCACCTGAAATGCCACAAGGATAAGATCTCAGCCCAAGTTGAAATGAACTGAAAGTAAGTTTGAGATTCCAGTGATGTCTGATCTTAGCCTGAATTCCAGCCTATCCCTGAGCTGGATTAATACTGCACCATCTGGTCTTCTGGAGACAAATTTCAGCCTACATGCAAGAATTAAAGCTTTCTTTGCTAATTCTCATCTCAGGGTATAGCATCAGTATTCTCTACCTACAAATATGAAGTTAGTGTCACAGAAATATTATAACTAATAGAATAGACACTTCCCCATTAGTGATATTTCACATTTCTCTCCTGACTTCCACACTAATTTTCAATGGAACCCAGAGGTGAGTTCACAATGAATGTGGGGAAATGTTTTCATAAATGGGAAATGCCTATTGTTCCATTCAAAACTTTAAAGTAACTTTAATATATTTTGAGTATTTGCTATTCCAGTGTTTTTGGGTGAACTTAATCTTGCATTTCTAGAACACTTCTGATTTTAAGTTAGCACGAAAGTACAATAATACCACAAAACATAAATTTCTCTTAATTGAAAACGGTTTTAAAAATGGACAGAAAATTGAAATCAACATAGGTAAAATGTTCAGTACAACTGCAATGTACAAACACAGATATGCTTCAAGCTTTACAGCTCTACAGCTGTACATACTATCAGAGGGGTAGTCATGTTAGTCTGTATCCACAAAAGCAACGAGGAATCCAGTGGCACCTTAAAGAATAACAGATTTATTTGGGCATAAGCTTAAGTGGTTAAAAAACACTTCTTCAGATGCATGGAGTGAAAATTACAGATACAGGCATAAATATAGATTAGCAGATGAAGAGAAGGGAGAAAACTAGTGTTGAAGGCCAATTTAGTCAGGGTGGATGTAGTTCACTCCCAATAATTGATGAGGGTGTCAATACCAATAGAGGGAAAATTTTGTAGTTAGCCAACCACTCCTAGTTTCTATTCATGCCTAAATTGATGGTGTTAAGTTTGCAAATGAATTGTAGTTCAGCAGTTTCTCTTTGAAGTCTATTTTTGAAGGTTTTTGTTGTTGTTGTTGTTGAAAAATGACTACTTTTAAATCTGTTACTGAGTGTCCAGGGAGATTGAAGTGTCTGATTTGTGTCCATTTATCCTTTTACGTAGAGACTGTCGGATTTGGCCAATGTACATGGCAGAGGGGCATTGCTAGCACATGATGGCATATATCACATTAGTAGATGTGCAGGTGAATGAGCCTCTGATGGTGTGGTTGGGTCCTATGATGGTGTCGCTAGAGTAGATATGGGGACAGAGAAGGCAATGGGGTTTGTTACAGGGATTGGTTCCTGGGTTAGTGTTTCTGTGGTGTGTAGTTGCTGGTGAGTATATGCTTCAAGTTGGGGGGCTGTCTGTAAGCAACAATTGGCCTGTCTCCCAAGGCCTGTGAGAGTGGGGGATCATTTTCCACTATGATTCACATTAAAATATACTTTTATGAGCTCCTTTGTGTAGGCAGTTAAGGAAGAGATGCTTATCAAATCTGTACTGAGAGAATTATAGGTCTGAATCTTAATGTTGTAGCTACTTTGTGATTTTTGAAGAAGTGGAGTGGTTAAAGAAGTCTGCAGATTACACTTTGTAAATGAACTAGGGATGACAAGTGAACATTGTGACAACGCTACTCTGTCAATATAGCAGAGGTGCTGTCGATATATCACGCATGTTGGGATATCATGCCTTTTTTTAATTTACCTTAGGAGGAAAACTGGAAACTAACAAATGGAGATAATTAGCATTGGGAAATTGAAACTGTTTTGCTAGACAGACAGACAGACAGACACACACACACACACACACACACACACACACACTTTATTTCAGGGTTTCTCAAACAGGGGTTGCCGCTTGTGTAGGGAAAGCCCCTGGCAGGCCAGGCTGGTTTGTTTACCTGCCCCGTCCGCAGGTCCAGCTGATCGCTGTTCCCACTGGCTGCGGATCACTGCTCCAGGCCAATGAGAGCTGCTGGAAGAGGCGTGGGCTGAGGGACATACTGGCCGCAGCTCCCATTGGCCGGAGCAGCGATCCACGGCCTGTGGATGCCACGATCGGCTGGACTGCGGACGGGGCAGGTAAACAAACCGGCCCGGCCTGTCGGGGCTTTCCCTACACAAGCGGCGACCCCTGTTTTGAGAAACCCTGCTTTATTTCTTCCATTGCTCTGTAAGCAACTACTTTATTTGTTCCAACTTACTACATTTAAAGGACCTTGACTCTGTGTTTACATCATTGGCTCAATTCACGTTTGCTCATCTCTAATTTTGAGACTCACTATGTTGGCAAGTGCAGAGTCCTCAACCATTATCAACCATAAGAGCTGAAATTCTGATGCCTTTGAGATCAATTAATTTTTCTGATTAACTTCACTGAAGCCAGGATCTCACCTAGCATCTCTAAAAAGCTTTTCTTTTATGATTCTGATGCAAAAAACAATGATGCTAATCCTCTTCCCATACTGTATATCCCACACATTGTTTATAGCCACCTAAATTCAGTTGGCTATTTTTGTGACCTGAAAATTTCTATAACTTCTATAGGAACTTTTAATAATTGAAAACCTTCTAACTTAGAGTTGTAACACAAAGAATTACTAGAGCATGATCTTGAAATTCCCCTTCCCTGAGCTCTTTTGTTGAAACCTGATCACTCAGGTGTGTGTTGTCCCCCACCCCACAAGGAATGAGACTATGGCTGAAGGGAATTCATCTATAGGTTTAATTAATACTCTCAGGTAACTGAGGTACCAACATAGTTCTACACACATTCTAATAAAAAGAATTATACATTTTTCTGAGTGATGGCTTTTAAACATATTTAAAGGGTCTGAGGGCAATAGCCATAAAATATTTTCCAATGGAAAATAGCACAACATCGAGGGTAATATGCCCATTCAAAGACCCTAACTTCCCCATTTTAGGGCAACTTCCTTCACTTGCCCCCAGCTTTTTTTTTTTTTTTTTTTTGCTTGGGAGCAATCACGGTGTTCAGATTGGGTTATGTATTTATCGTGTTGACTGGGTTTTTAATCCCTGTCAGACTCTTCCACGAGTTTCTATGTTTGTAAAGATTTAAGCACAATTCCTTCCCAATCCCAATTTGACAGTCCAATCCATATGGGCAGATCCTTGTCCCCATTTAGTGCCCTACTGGATTTGGTGGGGCTCTGAATGAGGGTTAGTTTCTACCCACATGGATCTGATTGTAGGATCAGTGCCATGAACATTTTTACACCTAAATTTTTATTCGCTGATCAGTTTGACTTTCCAAGGGGATGCAGCTAGTAACAACTGATCATGGTATTACAAGGATTGGGTCTAGAAAAAGAGGATCAAATTTCAGGAGTGAGCTAGTCTGGTGTGACATTGGGGGTAGATTCACAAGAATACCAGAATCAGGCCCCACTGATTCACAAAACCTCTAGGCAGCTGCACATGAACCCTGTAAGGTCGACACTCAGTACCTAAATTTTTGCAGTAAAAGTTTCCTAGTTACCTATGCTTTTGCCTCTGAGTCTGCACGTTGCAGCTGCACACCAGGCCTCCAAATGCCTAAGCTCCAGAGTGATGCATGAACTGGGGGAAGAGGGGCATTTTTTTTCCCACCTAACTCAACTGTGGGGCCTGATCCAGTAAATATAGTCAGACCTCACTTACTGGATTGGATTCTTATAGGCATAATTATACAAAATGGATTGGGGGGTAGGGGAAGAGGGAGATAATATGCAAGTTTGAGTGACACTGTAGCCTCAGAGGTAGAGCAGTCAGCTGGGAGGAGAGAGACCTAGGGTCTTAGTTCCCATGCTCCAATGACTGTTTAATTTATTATTCACAGTCAAAAAGCTTTCTCAAGAGAAACTGAGGAGCCTTACCTCAGAATATCCCACATACCAGTAGCTAGTGCACTCACCTGAGAAGTGGCAGATCACTGTTCAAATCCCTCCTACCTCTCAGCTGGAGGGGAGTACTTGAACTGAGTGGTCTCCCACATCCCAGATGAGTATCATAACCACAGGGCTAAAGGTTATGAAGGAGGTGGTCCTCTTTCCCCTGTGCCATCCCTCTGGTTCTTGCTAAAACAGCGTAAGTGACTAACACCAAGAAAGAGTTGACAGATGAGAATCTCAAGCAGAGGGAGGCGCCTCATTGCAGCCTAGATTTAGGCATCTATCTCTGAGAGGTGTGGGGCTCAGCACACACCCCTCAACTTGACATCTCCCATTGGCTAGCTTAGGCAAGGAGCTGCCTAGCATATTGGTCTTTGTGAATCCCACACTGAGGCACCTATCTCTCCCAATTCATTTCATAGGGAGCCTAGGCAGAGCCAAATGCAGACTTTGTGAATCCCAGTGATTTTTATAGGCACTGAAAAGTTAGTGGTGGTGACTCTGAATGTTAGAGGGCTTTCCCTTCACCCTGTCCCCTGGTTTTTGTCACACGGACAGAAAACAGACCAGAAGTCCAAAGTGCAGGCAATATGATGTTTATTGGGGTTAATTCCAAGCAAACATATCCATAGCTCTACATGCCGGCAGACTCTGTTTCCCAGTGTTTCATTCCTAGCTCTGATGCCACAGAGCCTTGCCTGTGTCCCTATTCCCCATTCTCATCTCCCGTTCCCCTTCTCCTCCTTAGCAGGCTTAAATATACCTGCAATGCACACCCCTAGTCATGCCCCTTACAACTTACGGTCATGTTGCGTTTGGGAGAGTCGTGAGTTGGGGTCTTCATCCCACCTCTTTTGTATCCCATAGGATGGGTAAGATGTGAGCTTGGGCATTTCTTTGGTCTTTTAGTGTTTTTATACCTTCCCCCTCAAGTTCCCTTTGCCCCTCCCAACTGGTTGCTTGATTTTTGCTTTGAGAAAGGGGTTGAGGCAATCTTAGTGTGTGCTCTCGAGTAACACTTTAACTGCTCTTATCTGTTCCCATTGTACTAACAAACCCATCTGACTAGGCAGAAGCAACATCAGTGTTTTTGTCCTTTGTTTAGTATAAGATATAAGAGTATCAAAAAGTCAAACCCAAAATTCTATCCCAGGCTAACAAACAGACCTATATACTAACACTGAACATCCCCACATGTAAGTTCCTTTTTGAATCTAGCCTATGGAGCTTAAGAATCCAAGGTAGTGGCCAAGCTGCTACTGAATAAACACCATTCTCTTAGCATGTAACACTAGCCTCTATGCATGCTCACTAAATAGCCTTTGTTCAACTTTGCCTCACTGCCTGTCTGCTGCATCATTTACTGCTAACAAAGCAGTTGCCTTCTTGGCCAGAGATGATCAGATATAAACTGTACTCTTCCCTGTTAAGAGCGCAATAGTTCAAATTTACTTTTGGTCAAGTGACTACTTCTAACCAATCAGATTATTTAAAAAAAATATTCAAAGTTCATGCTCTTTATTCTGTTCACATGACAATAGTTCTCAAGAAAAGTGAGATTAATCAAAAAGTTATGAAAGAAACACCTGGCATATTTCCATAAACCAGTAGCTCTCCTGTGGGTTTGCAACAGTTGAGGAAAGTTTTGAAGGAACACAGAGAATCTGAGTAAAGACTTCAACACAGCTTGAATTTTTAAATATCACAGTTTCTTATGAATATGCAGCAACACAAGTAATTTTTATTTTAAAGGCAGAAGTGCAATGTCAACAGATGAAAGCTAAAAGACAGCCAAAGAGATGGTAAAGATGTATGTAGAAAACAGTGGTCGCTTTTGTTTTCACCTACATTCGTTTTCAAGGAGAATAAAATGGTCTGGGCTTCTTTAGTACATTATTTAATACTTTAGACTGAAGAGATCTCTATCTTTAAGGGCCAAGCAAGAGAATACAAGACATTAAAAAGTAGGAAATATATTGTAACTGCTTCATGTATTCTTCCAGATGGATCTGTCTTAGATATGTCTTTTGATTCCTCTTCTTCGGTGAAAAATTTCACTGTAATATTGCTTTTCAAAAATACAATACCTTACTACTGACTCAAGTTAAATATCAGTTGGTATGATTGCTTTTATTGACTACTATTTGGCATTTTCTACAAACTGTTCCATTTTTATTCTTGGGAGTAGAAATGAATGTACTTGTTAGTGTCCTTGTATAACACCATTTAAAATATATATCATGTGCAACCTATATACTATTTCATACTTGATCTCCACTATAGTTCTGTGTTACATAATCTTAACAACAGCATTGCTGTCAGCTCCATCTGTAACTAAAATAATAAAATCCTGAGAGTTTAGAGTAGATGTTGAGATGATCAAGACACACTCAATATCTTGTATTTCTAAGCCTCCAAAATGTTCTATTTTGCAAACACTGCAGTTTGCTGTGCTGTCAAACAGCTCCAGTTTCTGGTTAATGGTTCATGTTGAACTGTTTTTCTAAATCAATCCCAGACACTGAAATGTAGTCTTGGATTTCTAGATATCCCAGGTGACTAAAATTCATTAAATCACATTAGGATAACTTTGATCTTTTATCAGCACAGGTGAATGAATACTAAAAATCTATTTAATATACAAAAAATCTATTTTAATGTTTAATATATTTCAGTTTTGTAAGCAATTCTCCCCCCCCCCCCTTCTACAAATATACTTTAGCAATCCTGCTGGAGGTTAGTGACAGGAGTTTGTTTTTTTTTGTTTTTTTTTTTAAATGGTGACCAATAAGTGAATATTCTCAAATATTCATAGAAAATGAATTTTGAATCTCTTTTCCCATGTTCTGAATCATACTCCTACAATTATGGAACAAAAATATACTATGTAATTTACATAGCTATTAATACTAACTAATGCAGCTCATCTCACCTCAGAGTATAATCTATGTGCTATATATACATAATTCAAAGTATTCAACAAATACATTTAAGCACATAAGCAAGTCATATTCAGTTGCAAACCCAAGCTTGCTAAATGAATTGCCCCAAATTGTTGCTAAAATCTAATGTCTTATACTGATAAATTATTTGCAGATGCCTTAAAGATAACACCATATTCATATTGATCTTAGTAGTAGTATGTACTTTGCTTCAAGGTGAACTAACTAAACTGATGTTATATTAAACTAAGATATAGCATGAGTGTGGTCCAAAGCCTGTTGACATCAAAAGGAGTTTTTCCATTGACTTCAGAATGCTAAAGGCATTAACATTCAAAATTTGTGTGTGTGTGTGTGTGTGTGTGTGTGTGTGTGAGAACTTTGAGGAGAGAGGTTACTCTTTAAGAAGGCAGGTACCATCTCATCCAGGCTTCTTCTGTTTTTTCTACATTAGCTAGAAGAATCATTTTATTATTAAATGCAACATTTGCCAGCAATATTAAGTGTTCATAGGCAGTTAATCTAGCTTTTTGAAACAGATTAATTTTTAACAATTTTAAGTCCTATGTTATGCACCAAAAATTTCCCTTTTGGCTTTCCATGGATGTAGTATAATGCATTCTCACTTTGACTTATTTTCATAAGAGAATTGATCCTCCATTCCATAAACACTCCTTGAAATCAACAGGAGGTTTAGTTAACCAGTAAATGGAGGGTTGGACTCTTAACGATCAAATTTTGTCTTGTAATTGTGGATGGTGAAGGATTTAATGTCCTCAATAGATTATAGTATTAATACTAAATGATGACAGATGCATTCTGATATAATAAAACTTAACTTAAAATAACAGGATTGCTTGAAAAAGAGCGAACCATTGAAATCACCTTGTTAGATATAAATACTTAATAGTAGTTATTATAATGAAATAAAAAGTGATGGTTGTAAGGTCAAGTGTGAGAAGGAAGAAGTTGAAAGACAACACAGCCCCTTCAACATAACATAGCCTCATAGAGGAAAAGTCTCATAAGCTTGATAAATATTCAGGGTTTGTGTATAATGAGAAATGGAATCTGATGAATGAAATGTCATGGCAAAATCACTTTAATCAATAATGGAATGTGGCATTATTCAGACCATGGTAATATGTCTTCCTCTTATTCTTCCCAAGGTGTTTGGTTTTTTTTCTCCAAATGGCTTTTTAAGGTTTAACTTGAAATTGGTTATGCAAATGTAACATGGTATTGCTATACTTCAGTGCAACCTTTCTTACATGCTGCTAAAAATATTGAATGTGTAATGCTACACAATTTTCGATGTAAACCTATGAACATAGATTTAGTACTAGAAGTTGCATGCATTTTCTCTGGGTACTTTAGCAGGCAAATTGTACTTTGAGTGAATGTTATTCACCCGAAATCTGGGTGCTTTCAAGTACAAAATAAGAACTGGATTTTGTTTAAATGTTATATAAAGTGGTAGGAGGGGAATGACATTTAATCAAATATTTATTACACATCTAATTGTATATTACAAATGTATATGATAGAAAAATATTTGTTTAGATGTTTGGATATTGCACTAAAGTCTGGTATAAAATTTATGTGCAATTAAATATTGGTATACACCAGTTGCCACTTACTGTACTGCAAGATTTATTTTAGTAAAGACAATCAATGGGATATTTATTTTCTTCTATTGTCTTGTGTAGTGCTGATTTTTGCGGTGGCAATAGAAATAATGATTGATTGATTAGTGTAATGATGATCCAAATAACTTGCATCTCCTTTGGAACTTTTTTTAATCTGAGGATTTCAAGGTGCATTGAGAACATCTGAAGTTTCAGATGATTATCAAAACAGAAACTAGATCAGGCTTTCTTGTGAGTTCTTCTGGGTATTGAGTAGTCTTCAACAAGTGTAGCTCTCCCTTCCCTGACGCCCTTCCCCCAAGTAGTTTAGTACTTCCAGCCAAAAGAAGGACGTGCAGAGATGCAATGTTTAAGAATAGTGAAAATTAACCATGCTTTTACAACCTTAGAAAGGTCAGAGTTTGGTTTCTGGACAAAGGTTTGAGTCAACTTCAAATGTTTCTGAACCCCATGGCAAACCTTAGTTTAGCCAATATGAAAACAATCATACTTTCACTTCATCCAGACATGATGGAATAATATAAAAATATCTATGCAAACAAAACGCCTGTTGTCACAGGTTTTATTTAAAGTCCATATTAACATTTTCTATGAATATTACACACATGTTTATATTGGAAAGTTTCTGGCAAAAAAACCTCTCCTGCTGTGTGGTATGTTATAAAAAGCAGAACAGTTTAGAAAAGAAATCTTATCTATATTTATATTTTTGTCTGTTTGTTAGTAGCTTATTATCTTTGGCAATGCTTGAATTGACTTTTACCTCAGCAACACAGCAACGACTGAATATAGAATCTATTAATATCATGTGTTTATATTTGTGCAGATCAATTTGATTTAATGCCATCCATATCATTAACATTTTTCAAAAATATTTGCTAGTTATTGATCTTTTACAGAATCCATTGCATTGAGTGTGTTGATGCTTTATAATTGTTTGGTCATAAATTAACTACAATTGCTTGATATAGCCTAAAAGGCTAACTACAAATTAATCCAACTAATGGTTTGATTGGGGGACACAGGAGAACAAAACCCAGGGAGGGATTTTAGATAGAAGGCTACAACTATAACTTTAATTGAGCTAATCCCCGCCCCCTCCAAAATACTAGGCATTTCTTTGAGTCCAATGTGCTGTTTAAATGTCTCCCTGCTGTATAACCATAATGTAGGGACTGACTCCATTCAGGCTTATTCCTAGGACTCAGCCCGTTTCAGAATCCTATCACCTTTCACCTGTGATAAGTGCATGTGACAAGACCCTCAGTCTGTGAAGACTTGCGGTTCCCCTTCTTTCTCTAGGCTAATGGAGTCTACCAGTTTCTCTGTTTCATGTTTACCCCTTGAAGCTGGCCCCCTAGAGATTATCACCTGCACACAAAATGCAAGCGCTGACAAAACTACAAACTCACTTACATCTAGAGCTGGCCAAAACTCATGGTTTTTGTTCATGAGAAACTTCAGGTTTTCAGAATTTGGGTTAATTCCATATCAGAACAAAACCAAACTTGTTAAATTTCAAAGCAAGTTGAAAAGTTTTGTTTCAGAGATAGCAAAAGATGGTGTTTGTTTCATTTTGGAGACATTCTTGACAGTCTGACTGCCACTATACCCTGAGTGGGCAACCCTGGGAGTCTGCATAGCAGGGCTCTGGCTTGTATTGGGGTTCTCAGGGCTTTCAGGCTCCTTGCAATGGAGCTGGAAGTTTTATGCCACTAGAGCTGGGGCTCTCAGGGCTTTCCGTTCCAAGCAGGGATCCTGAAAGCCCTCACATGGTTGGGCTGCTCCACAGCCCCATCCAGAACTAGGGTTCTCAGGGCTTCTGCTTCCCACTGTATGACAGGGAGCCTGACAGAGCTGTGAGCTTAGAACCACAGGAGCCCCAGCTCCAGTGGCTGGCAGGCTTCCTGCTCCATAATGGAGAACTTATCAGCCCCCAGAGACCCAGGTCCAGCAAGGTTGCCAGAGTCTGTCAGGCGCTCTGCAATAGAGCTGTCAACCATTGAATACTGGCAGGTTTCAGCAAAAGATTTGTCAAATCAGCATTTTCAAAAAAACTAAGTGTTTGTTTTTCTGGAAAACTTCTGACTCACTCTACTTCTAACTACAGATCCAAGGGAAATATTCCTCCCTGATAGGATATCAAAAATTGGTGATTGGTCAAACCCACAATATTATGGAAGCCCAGTTCAAATTAGACTTCCATTCTTGGATAGGGAAGCTGGACCGACAACTGCAGAAGAAATATGGCTCCATGCCCCGAGGGCTTCACATACAAGAAAGGGAGGGGTTTGAGACCATCAATTCTCTCCTGCTTCCATCCTAGACCAGTGTGTTCTGAGAGGGTTAAGTGCCCACAGCAGTCAAGGTTTCCCCTATTTTTTTTCCCTCCTCTCAGGGCCCACGGTGTGGCCATCCTCTACCAATCCAATCAAACATTTCTCCCTCCAACTGGTTAGATGGAATGGTGGCCATCTTTGGCCCAACATTTTTGCTTGCTTATGCAGTTTTGTGTCGTTCAGTAACAACACGTCTTCACTCACAATGTTGCTTGATAGGATGCAGCCTCTTCCTAGTAGACTTCATAGTGCATGGCAATCAGATGTCATTGTTGGATGGCTGACAATGTACACTGTACTCTTCTGACTGAGCTGCACTGAGAATCTAACCACCTGCTTCACGTGGTATCTATTGACCTCAAAGCAGCTCTTGATTCAGTTGACAGATCTGCACTTTGGCTTGTGCTGAAAAAAGTTGGCGTTCCACAGGTTCTGTTCAATCTGGGTGCAATCTTCACACTCCATACTGGTGAGAGTGCATGTTGTCTCATGGCTTCCCACTGTGTTTCTACAGAATCTCGGGTACATGACAGGGATGCATTCTCACCCTGGCATTATTCTGTCAAGCTATCAACTGGATATTAAGATTTGCTGCTCCACACATCGGAATCAAGATGGGTGAAGAACTGGCCATTTACCAAGACTACACTGTCCTGCTTGTGGAGAAGTCAGAGAATTTCAGCCCTGCACTCCAAAATGCCACCCAGGCTATGGGGTTGAACATCTCACGGCAGAGGACCAAGGTCCACAACCTTGGAGCTGGGCCACCAGAAGCCCCAGTGCAGGTGGGATCACATGCGGCGGAGAGCACTGAAGAGTTCATCTACTTACAGTGCAAGCAAAGTTCAAGTAGTCATAGCAAGCCAGGTGTTCTTCGGCAAGTGGCTCTTCCCCTTACAGCATGAAGTCCATGTCTTGTTTATGGATGCATAAACACCTTTGGGCTGAGACAAAGTTCAGGATCATTTTGTTAATTGAATGCCCCAGCATCTGGGTGTAGCTGGTTCATCTGCTGCCTGTTGATAAATCTGTCTACTAAGTCTCGTCAGCAATTGGCTCCCAGGGCCAGAACTCCAAAAGGATTTTGGTTCCTAACTGCTACTTTAGGTATCATGTTGAAAACGTAGATCCTCAAAACTCTTGCTCAGCTGTTGCCTAATGTTTTAGTTGGCTCAGTTCCCCAGGTGCTTAAGTTTTTTTTTTTTTTTTTTTTTCTCTCCAGTAAAGTCCCCTAAGCACCTAAACATCTACCACTGAGCATAAGTTGTGTTGCCCGACACCTAACTTATGCCTAAGCCCCAGTAGGATGCTCAAACTAGGTTTAACCTACATACCTCCTGGGCGGACATGCCAAGCCCGCAAAAAAACTGCAGAAATTGGGCTTGTGAGTTGCTTGTTGGCTAGTTTTTTGGCTTGCTTTTTTTTTTTTTTATCAGCTCCTGGCAAGAGGGGGCAAGTAGGGATAAGGGGGGGGGAGAGAGTCATGGGTTCACAGCAGGGGATCTAGTCACATAGCGTTGAAGTGCTTAGGGATTGACTTGTTTTGGCCTTGTTTTGAAGTGGGATTAGCTTGATTTTTTTGGCTTAATGTGAAAGTCGGGGTGCTTATTTACCACCTGAAAGTTGGCAACTGTGCTACTGGGTGTCGTGTTCTGGCCTATCTAGTGGCACGGTGACCACTTAGAGAGATTAATGAGTCTGCTGTACAGCTTTAGCGAAGGGCCATATGGCTTTTAACTCATGCACTAAGCTCCAGAGGCCTCAGATTTGATCCTGCCTGACAATGACTGGGGTCTGTCAGTGTTGCATAGGCATTTTCCCCACTTATCTTGCCTGCAGAGCCTGATATGGCATTCTTAGAGACCATATAACAGAATGGACCCTGCACAAAATGGAGAAGGTGATGCCATTTCCTATTATAAAGCTTATCCCAGTGATTAAAGGACTTATCCAGGATGTGGGAGATCAAATCTCCACTCTGCCTGAGGTGAAGCAGGGATCTGAACATGTCATCTCTGAGTGGCCTATCCTCTGGGCTATAGAGGTTCTGGAGAGGTCTCTATCAGTCTCTTCTGTTTTAAGCCAGTCTAATATGTATAAATAGGGTGACCAGACAGCCAGTGTGAAAAATCGGGACGGGGGTAGGGGGTAATAGCCTCAAATATCGGGGCTGTTCCTATAAAATCGGGACATCTGTTCAGCCTATGTATAAATGAACAGTGATTGAGCCAGAGACTGAGTAACAAAGACTCTACAGACTAGTGGTCAGGGCCCTCACCTGGGAGGTGGGAGACATGGGTTCAAGTCCCTATTCCACATCAGACAGAGGGGGAATTTGAACTTGTCTCCCACATTCTGGGTGAGTGCTCTGATTACAGGGCATTACCTTCTCAAATGTTCATGAGTGGGCTTAGGTCCCTAACTCAGGAGAGGGTTTAGGGCTGTGAATCTTGAGCAGCAAGAGGCACCTCCTTCTGGCCAAGACTTAAGCACCTAACTGCCTTGGAGGGGCATGATATTAAGCCACACTCCCCTTGGTTTCCCCACTTTAGTATGCAGGCTTTTGTGGATCCCATTCTAAGGCTCCTAACTCTCCCTATAGGGAGCCTGGGTGCTCAACTTGGGGCTGTGGATTCCACTAAGTTGCAAGGCACCTAAAGTTAGACATTACCAAACTGAGCCTGACCCTCCCCCACCCAGTGTGGTATTGCGCACCTCTGCTAAGGACAGCTGAAGAAACTGGGGAATCAGCAAATGTAAGAGTAACTCCAGAGCAGCAGAGTTAATTCTACAGCTCTTTAGGGGCATCAAGAGGTGTGTGTAGTGATGGCAAAAAAAGCATACCCCACAGGTCAATGGGAAGGGGAAAGCTTTGGTGCAGAGTTCTCCACATCAGGGGTTGCTGGCGTGGATTTCATGTTCATGAACTGAAAGAAGGACCACCAAGTCATTTCACATAGACTACATAGAATACCCAGCAGATAAAGAGCATGAATCAAGATCCTAACATTTTGTAGTCTGTTAATTTTCTCCTATTCTTTGTGCAGATCACAAACCATAGGACAACACTGAAGGGATGTAGAGTGAGTTATATGACCATGATCTAGTCAGCAATTTTGAAGAGCAAATTTCCTTCTTTTCTTCCCCTTTTGCCTCCCCCCAGTGGTGCTTTCACCAGTGTTACATGATGCTTAAAAATCTAAAGTGTTTCGTATGGCCTGTGGGACACCCTCAGATGTTGTTCTAGCAGTTTGATGTTTCTACTTGAATTGAGTATGTATTTTTCCTACAGCGAGGCCCATTAGTCAATGATAGGGTTTAATTTCCTCCACTGTGTTATACATGGGTGGGCTCTGAAAAAATGAAATAATTCAACTTGGATCAGGCTGTGGCACCACAAGAAGTCGGATATAATAGCACTCCTTCCCCTGTCATCAAAGTGTGTGAAAATCCTTTTTGTCCTTGTACTACCTTGGTGACCTTCCAAAAAACACAACAAATTGCCCCTTTTGCCATGATGAATGGACAGGATGTTCTCAGTATTTCCAGTATGTTAGCTAAAGGGAATGCTATAAATATGGAGGTAAGCAATAACTATCTAAGGCAAAAGTAACAAATATGAGAGCGACCATTGTATAACATTTATCAAGTCCTGGCTTCCAATGTCATTCCAGCTGTTGAAAGCCAGTTTGGTGTCTCACAGTCCTATGAGAAAAAGAATCCATCTTTACATAGAAAGTATTAAATTAACTAAATTTTTAGGAAAATGTAGAACATGTAAATGGAATTAAAATTACTGTGACTTTTTAAATCACTCCCCAATCCAGTAGACAATTTCTTCAAAGTAAACTTCAGTGCAACAATAAAACTGTGACACACGTCAGTTGATTCCAGCTACCTTTTATGAACACAGTAACAACCCTTGAATGTGTTTAAATAGCTTGCTGGCTGACTTCCAATCAGCCAGCTCTGACTTAACAAGTGTTCTGAAATTTTTGCTATTAAAGGTTGATTGTCTTTATTCAAGTCGAGGTGGCCGTTCAGATACGCTATTGAACTGGGAATCTTCTAGCCTTACAACAAAGCCCTTAATCTGAAAAGATGTATTACGATTATCTTTTGTTTTCTAGCTCAAACACAATCAGTCAGCACTGTATCAGGGCTTTTAATGGAAACTAATGGCACTTTTGGCATAAAATAGCAGACTTAATTAGACTAAGCAAGGCATGCAGAATTCTAATGTGTTTAACTGCTAGTCTGCCATTTTACTGATCTGAAATCACACACTTCACAAAAGCCTTATTATATAGAGGAGTTGAAGACTCTTTTCAAATTCATTGTGTAAGTTATCATCCACTGTGAATAGATTGACTTCTTAAGGAGATATCATGGTGTAGAATGATGGCTATCCACAACTAATGCTAGAATATTTATGAGATAAGTAATAAGTCCAATTCCTTATCCACTGAATAAATTGCTTTAATTTTAAAACATTGGTCAGTTATATATGAGATTTTTGCTGGAGAAGTAGCAGTTCTGGTTTTGAAGCTGAATAAATATTCAATGAAACCTAAAGCATGAGTTCATGAATTTATGCTATACTGTTGCCAATGTAGTTTTATTTTTCCATATATATATTGCTTTTTTAGGTGCAGAGTATGTGCTCTAAAACAAAATCATAGAACTGTTTTTGGGGAAAAGATTTGCTACTTGCTACAAGGATATTTAATCTGCTAATGCCCTTAAGTGTGTTTGCAAAGATGCACAAGAGTGGTCATTGTGTGACCGGGACACATTTTGTCAGCCAATGATGTTTAAATCTTAAAGGTTTAATTTCAATTATTTGACATGATGAAGAGCCTGATTTGTCTTGGTCAACGATGACCCTCAATGTTGGTATTATGTCATCCAACTCAGTTTTTCAAAACACAGGAATATTTATAACACACTGTGGTAGCACCAGGGGGCCCTGGACCTGGCTTGGGGCCCCACTGTACTAGTCACTTTAAAAATACATATAAAAAAGATGTCCCCTGCCCTAGTGTAGACCAGTGTTTTAGTCATGTGCTCTCAATGGTATTTTAACAGCAGAAGCCGCCAGTATGCCTTCCTCCCCCCACCCCTTTCCCCCCGTCCGACAGGCAAGCATACTTGAATTCTTCAATAAAGTCGATATCACACTTTTGCCAGTTCAAGAGTAGATCCATAAGCTGCAAAAGGCAGAATGGTGAATATCAGGCCATATGTTATTGCCAGGGCCGCCCAGAGGATTCAGGGGGCCTGGGGCAAAGCGGGGGAGCTGCGGCGCTTGTACTCACCCGGCAACGGTCCGGGTCTTCAGCGGCATTTTGGTGGCAGGGGGCCCTTTAGTTGCTCTGCATCTTCGGCAGCACTGAAGAGCCCTCCCGCCGCTGAAATGCCGCTGAAGAACCGGATCGCCGCCGGGCAGGGCTCGCGGGGCCCCTGTGGGGCCCAGGGCCTGGGGCAAACTGCTCCACTTGCCCCCCCCCGTGGGCGGCCTTGGTTATGGCTGCTTGCTTGTTACTGTCTTCTGGAGGGTTAGCATTTGGATTGGACTATAAATTAACTGTATGTGGAACCCCAAGAAGCTGAAAGTGCATTCATTGCAACTTTAAGTAAATCTATTAAGTTGGTAGTAGCTCTCTTAAAATGCTACTGGTTTCTTTCTCAATCGTCCACTGAATTTGAACTGAAGGATGAGCCGGGGAATTGGCAAAGTTTATCTGTTCCAAACTGATTGTGTATCTCTGCCTCAGAGAGAGAGAGAGAGAGAGAGACGGTTTTGTGATTTAAGGTATAGGATTAGAAGCTAGAATGGTCTTCTGGTTCAAGCAGTGCCAGAGACTTCCTATGTAATTTTGAGTTATTCCCTTAGGCTTGGTCTACACTCACACCCTAAATCGAACTAAGGTACGCAACTTCAGCTACGTGAATAACGTAGCTGAAGTTCGAAGTACCTTAGTTCGATCTTACCTCGGTCCACATGCGGCAGGCAGGCTCCCCCGTCGACTCCGCGGTACTCCTCTCGTCTAGCTGGAGAACTGCAGTTGACGGCGAGCACTTCCAGGTTCGACTATTGCGTCCAGACAAGATGCGATAAGTCGAACCCAGAACTTCAATTGCCAGCCGCCGAACTAGCAGCTGGGTGTAGACATACCCTTAGTGTCTGTCAAACCTTTTTTGGGTGTGTGGCAAACCCAGGACAAACAGCTACAAAGGTGGGGGGTAGTAATTAGTCCCAGGGGGTTAAAAGGCCTCTTCCAATCCACTGAGAAGAGAGAACCATGGGGAAACAAGGTTCAGCTGGAAAAGGGGTTACAAGGGAACTAATTAGGTTCAGCTGGCTCCAACTGCTTGAAACCTTTTTAACCCCCTCCCCGGTGTGGAAGAGAGTGAGAGAAGCAGGGAAGGTGCCAGTAAGTTAGATGCAGCAAGGCTCTGAGCCCTTCCAGCAAGGAAGGCTGCGCTCTGTCCCCAGAAGGGAAGAAAAACAAGCACAAGGGACTGACTGAGGGAAGGCATAGCCAGACCCTGTGCTACCTACAAGGATTTGCTTTGCCCAAGCCTGAGTCTCCAAGGCTAAAAAGGACTGAGCCTGCTGAGGAGAAGAAGGTACTTTGCCACAGGTGGGTTTTTGTTTTTTGTTAATTTTTAAACCCAGACTACTATGGACATACAGAACAGCCAAAAATTGTATCAACTCTAAAGGTGTGACATTGCACTCCATATGCTTTATGAAAATATGCTTATGAATATAATGTAACTGGAATATTCTTTATGCAGAAGGGCTCTTGTAAGCTTATAATCTACTGTGTTCATCCTATTTGTTTGCATGTATTATTTCTATATCTGAAGTTACAAGTTTATATCTTATTCTCCTATTACTGATGTAAACATGTTAAGTACCCATTAAGGGTACTTCAGAATCAGTGAACAGTGAATGGGTTTGTTTACGTGCAAGCCTTCATATGTACATGTCTTCCAGCTACTAGGTAATGAAGAAGGAGTTCTTATAGTGACGTGTGATCATGTCACCTGAACTGGAATCCATCTTAGACCTGGTGCTTTTCCATTTAGAAGGAGGGGTGGGGATCCAGAGAGACAAAAGATTCCCGCCTTGTGCCAAAGCTATAAAAAGGGCTGGGGCAGAACAAAGGGGGGCCAGTCATGAGAAACCCTTAGTTACCACTTTAGATGTTTGCTGGAACTAACAAGAACTGTACCAGGGAAAAGGATTGGGCCCAGACTAAGAAGAAGTCTAGTCTGTGAAAGAAGCTTATTGGAACATCTCTGAGGGTGAGATATTACTTGTAATCAGTTTCTTAATGTATTTTGCTTGGTGTCTTACTTTGTTCTGTCTGTTGTTACTTGAAACCACTTAAATCCTACTTTTTATACTTAGTAAAATTGCTTTTGTTTATTAATGAACCCAGAGTAAGTGTCCTGGAGGAGCAACAGCTGTGCATATCTTTCTATCCATGCCATAGAGGATGGACAATTTGAGTTTGCCCTGTATAAAGTTTATACAGAGTAAAACTGGTTTATTTGGGGTTTGGATCCCATTGGGAACTGGGTGTCTGGGTGCTGGAGAGGTAACCTGCTGAGCTGTTTTTAGTTAAAGTCTGCAGCTTTGGGGGCGTGGCCCAGACCCTGGGTCTGTGTTGCAGCAGGCTACAATGTCTGGCTCAACAACGCAGGGTTCTGGAGTCCCAAGCTGCCAGGGAAAATCGACTCAGAGGTAATTTCAGTACATCAGTTGACAGTCCCATGGGGATCTCTGTGACTGAACCCTGTCACTGGTTTGAGCTGGGAATTGTATTCTGGTTCCATGGGGAGCTATAGTTTTCTGAGGAAACTTCTGGAGCTGATAAATGCAAGACCCTAGGAAGCAAGTCTGGAGAAGCTTCATTCCATGGGGGAAGTTGAAAATACTAGCTTGACCTGGTCCAAGAGGGCTGAAACAGTAACTGAAAACTGTATAAAGTGTCCACCCTGATATAGGAAGACAGGTCACTCTCTCTCACCTGATCCAAGAAATGGCATAAGACTGTGACCAAGAGGGACAGGCCCTATAAGGGGACCTGAAGCACTTGGAAACCTGCCAGGACCTCAAAATAGAGGACCCCTTTACTTTCAGGATGTAGTTCAGACAAAAGCTTTGTCTGATTGTCTCTGATAACCTTATGTTTAGTTATTACATGTGTAATACAGGTGTTTTAATTACCACAGTGAGAGCTTGGGGAACCCAGTCTGGTTTAAAAAAAAAAAAAAAAAAAAAAAAAAAACAACTCTCTCTTCAAAACAACTTGTAAATTAGGCATGTATTGTTTTTAAGATCTACTTTTCTCTGTAATGCTCTTGTTCTGAATAACCAGAACTTTTTCTTATGAAAACTGGCTGGTCACTGGTTGACCATGTCATTACCTCTCAGAAAATAGGACTGCAGGTGTTGAACTAGAGTCAGACCTATTGAGGGAACCATAGTAAGTTGCAGGAGTCTGGAAGGAGTGGACTGTGGGATCCTGCTCTGAACACAGTGATAGCTGGAGGTCCAAGACTTAAGTGGGGGTTCCCTCAAGGAAGCCACAAAGAGGTGAGAAGTGCAGTTACCTCAGGAAAGTATATTTGACATAGGTTACTCATTGAAAATTTGAAATTTAGATCAGCTATTTTCATATTTCAAAACTTGAAATATGTTAAAAGAGAGGAAACAAAGGGTAGGAATAAATGGTCCGTTCTCAGAATGGAGAGAGGTAAATAGTGGAGTCCCTAAGGGATCTGTACTGGGCCCAGTCCTATTCAACATATTCATAAATGATCTGGAAAAAGGGGTAAACAGTGAGGTGGCAAAATTTGCAGATGTTACAAAACTACTCAAGATAGTTAAGTCCCAGGCAGACTGCGAAGAGCTACAGAAGGATCTCTCAAAACTGAGTGACTGGGCAACAAAATGGCAGATGAAATTTAACGTTGATAAATGCAAAGTAATGCACGTTGGAAAACAATCCTAACTATACATATACAATGATGGAGTCTAAATTAGCTGTTACCACTCAAGAAAGAGATCTTGGAGTCATTGTGGATAGTTCTCTGAAATCATCCACTCAATGTGCAGTGGCAGTCAAAAAAGCGAACAATGTTGGGAATCATCAAGAAAGGGATAGATAATAAGACAGAAAATATCATATTGCCTCTATATAAATCCATGATATGACCACACCTTGAATACTGTGTGCAGATGTGGTCGCCTCATCTCAAAAAATATATATTGGAATTGGAAAAGGTTCAGAAAAGGTCAACAAAAAAAGATTAGGGGTATAGAACGGCTTCCGTATGAGGAGAGATTAATTAATAAGACTGGGACTTTTCATCTTGGAAAAGAGGCAACTAAGGGGGGAATATGATAGAGGTCTATAAAATCATGAGTGGTATAGAGAAAGTAAATAAGGAAGTTTTATTTACTCCTTCTCATAATGCAAGAACAAGGAGCCACCAAATGAAATTAATAGGTAGCAGGTTTAAAACAAACACAAAGTATTCTTTCACACAACACACTGTCAACCTCTGGAACTCCTTGCCAGAGGGTGTTGTGAAGGCCAATACTATAATGGGGTTCAAAAGGGAGCTAGATAGATTCATGGATGATAGGTCCATCAATGGTTATTATCCAGGATAGGCAGGAATGGTATCCCTAGCCTCTGTTTGCCAGAAGCTGGGATTGGGTGACAGGGCATGGATCACTTGATCATAACTTGTCAGTTGCCAGTTTGTTCCCTTTGGGGCACCTGCCATTGGCCACTGTCAGAGGACAGGATATTGGGCTTGATGGACCTTTGGTCTGACCCAGTATGGCTGTTCTTATGTGCTTATGAAAAATAAACAAAAATGTTTGTTCGTGAATGTTTCCCCATATTTTTCAAACAGCTATAGAAACAAATGTTTCAATTCTTGTGGGGTTAAAAAGTGGGTAACTGAAGAGGAGGGGAAAAAGCTTTCTTATTTAACACTTCTATTTGTGAGACTAAATAAATTATTATTTTGTAAAACACCTTGAAACACTCAAAGTGGAAACAGGTGTATAGAGATTTCTTAAACCTCACTGCTTTACTTTCTCCCTCACGTTTTGTTTTATGGCACTTGATGTGTAATGCTCATGAGACAATGTTTGGTCCATTCCCCAGTAGTAACTTCTCTGGATAGGAAACACCTGGTTGGATACTATTTTGAGGTATGAAGTAAATGTTTGAGGATTATTATTTTTGTTTTTTTACTAATTAATATTTCTGAAGGGCATGGAGACACATTAAATCCATTCATAACCCTAGTGTTTTGGTGTTTTGGGCTTTTAGCTGAAAGCCTGTATTTATATTTGATGTAAGAACAAAAAAGAGACTGAGAAATTTTAAAGACTGGGAGCCTTTAGACAGTAACTTTGCTTTGTTTTAAATCCTAATGACCTGGAATACTATAGCAGGGAAAGGCTACATAGGCAATTCCCAATTAAACTGCAAGCTTTTCAGAACACTAACGGCTGATATTTCCTATAGAACTAATCAGCCCAAGATGGGGGAGATCTTTAATTTCAGGGTGTAGCACAGACAAAAGCATTTTGACTGCATTTTATAATCTCATGTCTAGTTCTTACATTTTATAATACAGATATCTTAATTCAAGATCTGAGGACTCAGGGAGCCAGTCTAGCAAGGCAACTTTTTTTTCTCACATTTGAAAACAACTCCAAGCGTGAATCCTTTGAGAGCTTAACAAAAATCAGTGAGGAACTTATAAGAGAGGGGAATATGAAGGCATAAAAAGTGGTCTTCAAAATAGCCCAGAAGTGGAGTTGGATGCTAGGGATGGTTGTCTTTGAATTCTGAGAGGCTTCAGCTCTCAAGAAAAGCATATTTTCATTTGGTCACTTGCTCCTGCTGCTTCCAATAATATTGAAGATGATATAGAAAACTACTGCCCTTGCCCTTTCTGCTAAGTTAATGCCCCAATGCTTGAAAATATTCTACCATTTGTCTAGATAGAACTGTACATGCCCCATCATGTTTGCTTTGAAAGATGAGTCTACATGGTAGAAAATGTAAAGATGCACATGTGTGGAGCATAAAACATCCATGACATCGTGATGTCATCCTGAATGTGAATACTTTGGAAAGTGAGTTTGGGGAAGAGCTAGAATCTGAAACCTCTTTTCTTACATCACTAATATACCCTCAAAGTTCTAAAACCACTCAGTCATCACTTTGTAATTGCTTTTGGGGGGGTTTACTATATTAGAGTGCACTGGAGAAAGTACAAGTGAAGATACAGACAATGACCAGTATCAACTTTAATCTTTTAAAAAAAAAAAAAACCCACGCACTTGGGGCAGATCTACAGCTAGTTCAAATTGCCATAGCTCCCCTGAAGTCACTGGGTACCTCAGCTGAGGATCTCCCCATGGATTTTTTTTTTTTTTTAACTTGAGTTCTTACTCTAGAAAAACTTCAAAACCTGTCCTCCCAGACAAAATCTTCCTACTCTAATTGTAAAACAGGATTAGCTACAAAAGAATTTCATTTCACAAAAAAAAAATCAGGTTTCAAAACCAGCTTTTTATTTTATTTTTTGATGAAAAATGTTGCATCAAAAATTAATCAACCTGATGTAAGTAACTAACCCTAGATTTAGAGGAAGCAACAGAGGGTCCTGTGGCACCTTTGAGACTAACAGAAGTACTGGGAGCATAAGCTTTCGTGGGTAAGAACCTCACTTCTTCAGATGCAGGAAGCACAGGACCCTCTGTTGCTTTTTACAGATTCAGACTAACACGGCTACCCCTCTGATACTAGATTTAGAGGGTTGATCTATTAAAAACATAGCCTTGAAACTGCAGGCAAATGCTGATAGACGTAATCAACTTCTCTACACCATTCTTTTCAGCTGGGGAAATATTTGAAATAATTACTCCTGCTCTCTCTCAATGCATCACTGTGGATTTCTCTACGCCTTCTAAACCTAGCTTGTCCTGCTCACAAGAACAGAGCAGATGGCTAGAGCCCAAGTGTCCGCTCAATGCCTTTTTGTGCTGAAATATACCAAAACAAAGTTTGTCGATTTAATTGTAATTGCCCATTTTTAAGACAGTGAGAGAAAATAGATTTTAGTTCTAAATGTCTCTCTGGGGAAAACTAAGTATTATCTCAACCCTATTTAACCTTTTTTAGAAAGGGCATCAGGACACTAGAGATGGAAAGAGGAAATCTAAAACTTTTCCCTTTAAGCTTAAAGGGCTTCTATTTCCCAGAAGTATCCATAACATGAGAAGCCATTCTCTCCCTAGTTAGTTGGTCAAGAATCTTAGAAATGAGAGCTGGTAAAGATTTATACATTAATATCTTTGCCTGATAATTGGTTAAAGTAGCAATAAATGTCTTACTCAACCTCCAAAAATGCTAATTCTACAGCAGAGGACCCAGCAACTAGGACCAATGTGTTGTTACTTAAGACTTGACTGTATTAAAACTCTGTTCCTGAGATACTTTATCAAGACAAGTCAACAATTCCAGTATGTACAACACTGGACAGTGCAACCCTGTATTGGGACTTGCCACTGAACACTTTATACACCACCTCGCAGCTCACTGCTTGTTTCTGGGTCCAATTTAAAGCTCTGGTCCTATCTTCAAGGCCTTCAGTGGTCTTGGACCAGGATTCCTTAAAGACTCTTGCTCCATTTCCAGCCCCCAAAAGACCAGTGAATTCTCTGGGGCCTTTCAACTGGAAGTACATAAGTGAATATTTGAAGAGCTGGAGACTTAGGCTTCTTGGTGCTGGATCCTACACAGTGCAACCACCTACTGGAGGATATCCGAATGAACTCTAGTCTGGTTGTCTGTACAGCCCTGTGTAGTACCCACTTTTTTGCAGAAAACTTCCCAGAATACCTATTTACTGATGCATTTCTATCTATGTATATGCAGTCATGACCACCTGTGTTTTGAACACCTCAAACTTTAATGGACTAAGTGAGGTTCAGAAATAATATTCCCTTTTTACACGTAGGGAACTAGGAGGTTATTTGCCCAAGAAGCATTTAATAGATTAAGGATTAAACCCAGATTTCCTACCTCCCAGTCTAGATTCTGAAACACAACACCAACCTTCTTCAAAATGCACATTTAAAGAAACACTCTGGGATGGTAGCACTGGAGTCCATTTTGATGATATTGTTATGGGTTGGGTTACACCTTGTTGATATGGAGTGGGAATAAACTGCTGTATTTCATTCAGGATGAATGCCAAAAAGTGACTGAAACAATAGCAGCTCAAATAGAGGGCTGCCTTTCTGACCAAAACAAGTGTCAACCCAAGTCCCTTAGGAAGAGCCTCCCGTTCAAAGATTTAGTGACAGACACATCTAGCAGACAAGTAAGACTTTCCAGGAAGCCCAAGAGTTAGATTTAGTTGTCAATAGTAGCTATTACTCTGGTTTCTTTTAATTAGTATTAATTATTTTATGAGTTTTACAGCAATTTTACATATAATCCTAATATAATATTTTGATATAATTCTGTCAGGGTATACATTAATTCTAATTGTCAACACAAGTAGGTAGAAACTAAATAAGGGAACCATTGCAATTATGTGAGTTTAATTTGTATCAGTTAGCGTTATTTCTCAGTCTACTTTCATATTCCTTCCCTCCTCCTCCTCACCCCCGCGCATTTTCTGTCCATATTATAGGAGGGTACTTTTAGGCTTCATCTACACTGGATTCTCATCAGCAAAACTTTTGTCATCCAGGGATGTGGGGGAAAAACAACAACCCTGAATGACAAAAGTTTTGCCGACGAAAAGCGCCGGTGTGAACAGCACTTTGTCAGCAGGAGAGCTCTCTCCTGCTGACAAACAGCGGCCACGCTGTAGCGGCACAGCTGTGTTGCCAAAAGGTGCATAGTGTAGACACTGCGATGTAGTATACTAAGGCTATTATATTTTCATATCCTAAAGACAAAGAATAGTTTTACTTCATGATCAGATGAACATGATGCAGCATTTTATTTAGAATCTGGATTAGAAAACAGGGAATACTAAAATAATGTCTGATCACCGGCCTTCTGTTGAAGTCTAGAAGTGTGTGTTCTGTAATTTAGCTTTCATCATTCCTGATCCAGAACACTTGAACTGACTTTCAGGTTCATATTTTCAAGCTGGCAATGCCAACAGGATGTTAATATCTTAGTCTAGTGTTTCTCAACATTTTTAGTACCAGGGACTAGCTTGTTGCCTTCCTAAATTGTATGGGGACCAGTACCAGTCTTCAGACCTGTCACAGATAAACTTTGTCTTAGACAACCATACTAGCAGGAATCCATTGTGCAAAATGGTATATACGAGTGTGAGGAGTGTCCATTTGAGGGAAAAAAAAATCACACTGTTCACTACAGCAGTTGTATGTGGCTTTGCTGCAAGCTAAAAGGCAGCTTTTCATCTAAGTACATTTCAGCCCATATTTGGGGCCTAAGCTTGACCTTTATGAAGCTTTAATTTTCCACTATTCTAGTTTCAAAACATGAAACCCTCAATTCTTCCTTACCTAGGCTTTTATGACTAAAACCTTAGGTTAATTGAAACCACACATGTGACAGTTCAAACTAAATCTGGAAGGTAAATGACAAATTTTATAAAAATAAATAAAGCTATTAGAATTTTCATGAAGATCGGACAGACACATTTACCTGCTATGAACACTGCTAGATTTCTACTTTTCCTTCTCTTTGCACCACAGGATTATGCTTCACTACTTCTCACTTGCAATATTTTTCAGTCTCAATTGTGTTCACCCTTGAAATTAACCTGCTGTATGTAAATATCTCATTGAAATACATACACTCCTTCTCCATTTAATGAAAAATATCAACCCTCTTGATTCATTGATAGACCATCATGTACTAGGCTCCTCACATTCTGCTCATTGATAGGAACACCTACTGATTAATTTTATTAACCTCTCACTTTGAATCCTTATTAAATAATTAAAATTAAATGCCAAAAGATGATAGAAATGGGCATTTTAAACTATTGTTTTAGTTCTTGCTGATGCTGATTTTACTGATATGTAGGATGGGTACTATACGTCAAATACTTTCTTCTAGTATGCTGTTAGGACAACATTGCATGATGCTTGAGATTCTTAGAATTCCAGTTAAAGAAATTCTTTCTTACTTAGACTCCTATCAGAAGGCATTTAGTTTTCATTAGAAGTACAAATCATTTTGTGTTCTTTTGGGAATAGAATTGGTTCAGGATTCAGTATTTCAGGTTAAAAGTAGGTGGTACTATTATCACTGCCAATCAGTGTATTTCAATGAATTACTTCACACTTCAGTGCAAAGGTTTCCCTTTTATGGAATATGCACGCAAGTTATAGAATGCATTTCAATTTTGAATGATAAAAATTGCCAGTTTAGGCAAACAATGTTTAGATTTAAATTCCAATTCCTGGTCTGGAATTTTCTGTCAATGATTTTTGGAGTTTATATTTTCCTGTACATAATGTACCCCAGCCTGATAGATTATGTATTGTTTAGTGTTTCCTTTGGAGACCAGGCGTGAACACTTTCACATGTGAGAGTATTTTGTCTTCAAAGAGTAGGGGCTGATTTGTCCCTATGTTTAGATGTCTATATTCAGCATCTGGGATCTTTCCTTTACTATTTTTGTGGATCAGATCATTCGCTCCCATCTCCCAGGTCTACAGATGTCTGAGAATTAAAAATGTTAATGTTACTTCTTTAAACTCTCTTCTGTTTCTGGCCCATTTGTTCCTACAATTGAAGTAGCATACACAATTGTGAAGGAATGTCCTACCCTTTTAAGGGACAGGCTGGAGCCTGCAACCCAAACAAACTGGGTGTAACCTGCCCAGCCCTGAGGCTGGATTATTTAAACAGAAGACAGCTGAGGGGGCGGCGCACTCTGCTCTGTGGCAGGAGACTAGTTTGAGTGAGCCAGGGACTTTGTTTCATGACTCTGGGCTGGGCTGGTTCTTGGTTTCCCTTACTGGGGGGAGTGTGCATTTTGGGGGCCTAGATGTTTCTTTTTGCATTTATAAAATAAAACTTCCAGTTGCCCATGGGCTACTAAGACCACCTATAAAATCTTAGCTTTTAATAGTTTTAAGTAAAATTTGACTACTATAAATATTTTGTCCTTGTCACTTCAACAGCTTAACACTGGATAACTTTGTACATATTTGGACCTTCCTGACAATGATTTACAGCCTCTTGAAGACTTTTTTTGGCTCCTGTGGTTGTGCCAGACTGCCAGGCCTAATTCTGGAATCTCTGAACTAGGGCCTTAATAACATTGCTTCTTCCCTGAAACCATTTTAAAGACGACATATATTTCATTAATTTAGTTTATTTTGGCTTCCCCCTTCTTCAGATCATTTTCAACCAGATAGAGGGGAGCCATGCTTTAAACAGAAAGATTAAACACCATACGTGCCAGTGAAGTGAAGTTTTATACACAAAGGACAAAAGCTTTGTGGTGTGTGGCTTGTTCTATGAAAACCATAGAATGGTTGGGTGATACAACCAATGATATAATCTAAAATACAGCTTGTCAGATAAGCTGGGGGAAGCAAGTCTCAAATACCCAGCACTTGGTGTCACAGAGCACATTAGTTAACTTTAGTGTGGGAGCCCAATAGAGCTAAAGTTCATATGTTGTCTGGACAGCTTAGAGGCCACTGCAAATGTTATGTGACTTCAGAATATTCTGTCTAGGAACAAATCTGGTGCATTGTGAGGTAGAATTGCTTGTAAGGGGCAGGTGTTTGATGTTGTCTGAACATTGTGTTTTAGGTCTTCCCGGAGGTCTTTTTCATCCAGCTTTCATTGGGTTGAAGTCAAAGATAATTCTTGCAGGGAAGCTGGTAGACATTTGAGGCAAATGATCATTCCACCTTAGAGACCATTGGGTGACAGTTGACAGAACAGGAGCTGTTTAGCTAGAAAGTATAGCTCTTCAACTTGAATTTGAACAATTTTTTTGGTCACTCAGAGATGGTTAATTTTAATGACACGCAGTTTCTTTTCAGTCTTGTGAGGGGTCATGTTTTAGTCCAATTCGTCAGGATACTGACTGCCAAAGCATTGCACAGCCTCAGCTTACTCTCTCTGCTTATGGAGATGCTTGGTTTGATGAAACTCCCCATTACTGATTTTATGATTTGATATATTTTATTTTTTTTTGTGAGGGCTTCAGGTTCTTTCTTGATGCCACCCAACTTATCCACAGCAAAACCTGTAGCATGTTCAAAGTTATTGACCAGAAGAATGTTGATTTTGCCCCAGTTAATTTTCAGATTGGTTGTTTTTTTTTTTTTGTTTTGTTTTGTTTTTTTTGCTGCTGACCTTTCCTGGGTTTTAAGTGCCACAACCTGTTTGTCCATTAATTCAACAACTAGCACTAAATTACTAGCAAAAGCAATGTCTGTAAGATTCTTCTCATCCAGACCTACTCCTAAAATGCATTTGCTTGTCTGGGACTTACACCATGACTAATGCCAGCTTGTTGTGGTGGTCTTTCTCCTTAAGATATTAGTGTCTCGGGCCAACAAGATGGAAGCAAAAGCTTTCTCCTGAACAGCTAGAAGGGTAATGCTAAAATAGTTGCAACAGTGTTTGGTGTCTTTGCATTTTCACAGCGGTAAAATAATCCCATTTTGCCAGTCAGATGAGACTGACTCTGTTTTCCAGATAATATTGAGCTGTCTCTGCAGCCACAAAAGTATAACTCATCCATGCTTTAAGTTCCATAGGAATTCCACAGTTTTCTGCCTCCTTTCCTTTAGGCTAATTTATGGCTCTATGGATTTTGATGATGATGAAATTGCTAAGACCAACTTTTTTGTGGCCAACTTACAGCAGTCCTAATATTCGTGTCCAAAGACATTTGGGATGCATTCAGCAGCTGGTTGAAATGTTCACTGCAGAGTGACCTGCACTGGACTTTCTGTATTGATGTTAGCTGACCAGAACAAGAGTAGACTGCTCAGAGTGAATGACTATTCTTGTCAGGTCATGCAAATATTTATGTAAGGAGGAGACATTGTTCCTGGCAGAAGCTTTGAGTGTGAAAACTTTGGCTTCTATAAAAGGTTTGATCAGTGTGTGGTGGGTTTTTTTTTTTTTTTTTTGCAAGCACTGTTTTCTCCTATCTGGAGCACCCAATCACAGAAGATAGCTGTGTATTTTTTCCTTGCCTCGTCTTTTAAGATGGGTTTCAGTGAGGCCAGTGACTGATACCTTTTAACCTGGACATTTCTCCGAGCAGCTCCTGTTTCAAGCATTCCTTATTCAAGGTTAACACATACCATGTTCTTATGCGTAAAAGACCCCTATTCATGAGAGAAACACGATTTGAGACATATAAAAATGAATCTGATGCGAACATATTTGTGGCTTTCCATAATATTTGGTTTCCAGTCATGCTGAAATTTAATGTTTATAGTGCTCTATAAAAAGATACTGTATGTGTGAAGTATTAGTGAAATGTAGATTCTCATACTCTTGTGGTCTTGAAAGTATTCTCTTATTTTATGGGTGGCACAATCTTTGAGGAATTTTTTTAAAGGACTTGATAAAATTCACTTTTTTAAAAAACTGGTAACAATTTTGTTGAGAATATCTTTTATTTTCAAGTTGAATTTACTGAACATACCCAGTATCTGACCTTAAAATTTGATATCTCATCTTGGTTTGTTTTTCTTTCTTATATAAGAATCTTGTTGTTGCAGATTGAACTAATCATACTTATATTTCCTTTCTAAAAAGGAAACTGGATCTTTAAGAGAATCCTATAAAAAGAGTTGGCCGGGGGAAGGGAGGGGAATGAAGGAATCTGTCTAATTCACCTATTTCTATGTATGCATATGTATTTCTAAAAGGTCCAAACAACACATTTGGGTTAAAATAAAATATTACTCTTGGGTTAACACAGTGTTTCTCAAACTGGGGTCACCGCTTGTGTATGGAAAGCCCCAGGATGGCTGGGCCAGTTTGTTTACCTGCCCCGTCCGCAGGTCCAGCTGATCGCGGCTCCCACTGGCCACGGTTCGCTGCTGCAGGCCAATGGGAGCTGCTGGAAGCAGTGGCCAGTAAGTCCCTCAGCCCGCACCGCTTCCAGCAGCCCCCATTGGCCTGGAGCAGCGAACCATGGCCAGTGGGAGTCACGATTGGCCAGACCTGTGGACGTGGCAGGTAAACAAACCGGCCCGCCAGGGGCTTTTCCCTACACAAGTGGCAACCCCAGTTTGAGAAACACTGTTCTAGCCTAAAGTAAACTTTTGTGCTTGAGTTTTATAAACCTATGAAACCAGGGATTTTCAATGAAAATTAAGGTACTTAATTGTAGAAATACCAGGTAGCACCATAATATTTTATTAGGATAAACTATGAACAAAATTCATTCTTCACTTACTATAATAAAATGTAAACACTGACTTTATAGGATAGGGATTATAGTAGCAAAGGAAGAAATGTACTGAATGAATGAAGTGTTATTTCCAAATTATGCAGTGTCCAATATAATGTAATTTTTAACTTTTAAAAAAAATATTTATATTGAGACCACATTCCTGAAATTGACTGCATGTAAGTACAGCCCTGTGCCTGCGTGGAGCCCCATTGAAGAGTAGATACCAGGGCATGTCTCCTTTCAGGGCTGGGCCCTTAAATTCAAAAAGTGTCTCTGGAACTCACTATACAGATAAATAGGCAAATATCTTTTTTGTTCTGTTTACTTTTCTTTAGTTTAGCATTTTATTAATTGTTCAATCTCATTCTTTTATTTTTGCATAATTAAAATAGATGGCATGGCAATAGATCCTGTATGTAATACACATTAGTTCATATACTTTTTTTAGTAAAAGTCCATAAAATATTTTAGGGATCCATCTGAATGAAAGGTATTATAAATATAAAACATTGCTATAAGCTTATTACTTCATGCAGATGTCCAGTTAAGACTGAAACTTTCAAAACCTGGCTGACTCGCTCACATTTCATCTTTAGAATAAATATATATATTGCACTTTAATATTAGTGTCTGCTCTCACACAGAAAACTACAATTGAAATCAATGGGATAGCCAGAGTTTATTCTGAGGGAACCAGAACTTCATATAATTACAAGAGAAATCCATAGTTTGTTCTTATCCACTAGGGAAGCTGAGCAGGTTTCAGAAAAAGTGAGGAATAGCTGGTGACAAGGAATAACTCTTAGGGTTAATATTTTTGTGTCTCAAAACCACTGAAAATCCTTTCAGGCCTTCACATGGTGATGGAATTTCTTTGAGAGGACATCCAAACTTTCCTACTACACATGCAAGACAGCAAATCTTGACCACCTCATCCTAGCACCTCTGTGCTATTTCTCAAGTAAACTTCCAGAAATTGTGAAAGCTTTTTGCCTATGCATGATTCTGAAAGAACGTTTTTCCTTTTTGTTGCAAAGCAATACAGTACAATGAATAGAACCTGACTGCTTTACATAACTTATCTGCTTAACCATTATACACTGATCTGTCTAGCAGTAGTAATGAACAAAGTGGACTGGATAGCTATATATAGCTAGACATGTTGTATGTTCATCTAGCACAGGGGTCAGCACGCGGTTCGCCAGGGTAAGCACCCTGGCGGGCCGGGCCAGTTTATTTACCTGCTGACGCGGCGGGTTCAGCCGATCGCGGCCCCCCCTGGCCGCAGTTCGCCGTCCCGGGCCAATGGGAGTGGCGGGAAGCCATGGCCAGCACATCCTTCAGCCTGCGCCGCTTCCCACCGCCCCCATTGGCCGGGACGGCGAACCGCGGCCAGTGGGGGCCACGATCGGCCGAACCTGCCAGGTCAGCAAGTAAATAAACTGGCCCGGCCCCCCAGGGTGCTTACCCTGGCGAGCCACGTGCCGAACGTTGCCAACCCCTGATCTAGCACAAGAATAAAGGAATTAGTGAGTTGACTGTCATTGCCTTTATTGACTGATATATATACTAGGAACTGAAAATTACACTGGTCAGAAGACTTGCTGTTTACAGTCATTAAGCCGGTCCAAAAACCACTGTCTTCCCATTTTGTATTAGGAAGTGCAAAGAAAGTCAATATCTCAAAAGGTAAATACTACCACAGGCTTCATATGCCTCTTTTTATAATCATTATCTGTATAGGTAATGGCCAATATAAAAATCTATCCCATTATTTGCCATTTAAATGATATAAATTAATTTATCCCCTTAGTGCCTGAGCCTACAAAAAGAATTTAGTTTCTTTGTTTCTCAGACAAGGTATATGCTTCCTTTACTTTTCTCTTTTGAAGGCTCACTGTATTACCACTGCCCTGTGCCCTGAAAATGTTTGCTTTCATTTAGTGGGAATACAGATGTGAGCATTTGCTTCTTTGTAGCCAAAAAAGGGATCTTTTTGGTTCCCTTCTGCTGATGCTTTGGGGGGGTGGGGGGGGGGTGGGGGGGTGTCTATATATATGACACACTGTAATTTTGTACAAAATTTTATACAAAAGCTAACAATTACAGAAAATTCAGAGTTGTGGTTACATTGAAAAGGGGGGAGGAGGAAAAAAGCCAAGGAATGCAAATACACATTTAAAGTATCCAAGCAATGTTAACTCTGCTCTGTAATGGTGCCATGCAATAGCCAAACAATTATAACCAAGTCATTTTAGTGTGTTTAGTTTCAGATTATTTAAACTGACTTTCTTAAAGACACCTTCAATTTTTGTTTTGTTTTCATACTCCCCTCCCCCTTACTAATGTCATTTTTCTTTTTTCAATACGCAAAACGAAATTGCCACTTAGTAACTGTTTCCCAAATGGCCATGGACCTGAGGTCAAAATTAAAACTATTCCCACATATAGCTTAAATAAATAAGTCTTGTGGCTACACCTGCATTAGACTCTAAACTGAAAGGCTGAGATCCAAGATAAACAGCAGATTCTCTGCCTTCACTAGCCATTTAGTTGAATAAGCAAAATATGTAACTTACAAAGAAAGTAATTTGGCAACTACCTTGGCTGTATCATATGAAGTGTGTATGTTTATGTGGGGGGTTTTCTGTTCGTTTGTTTGGCGGGGGCGATTCTGCATTGATTTGTGTGAGTGCTTTGCTGGGCCTGCGTGGAGTCCTGTTGACTCAATTGCAGATCCATGTGGGTGCAGCAGTCCACACGAATGGATCACAATGTAGGATTCGGGCCAGACAGTGTAAGATCAGCAGGTCAGGTACCTTGTCTTGAAACATATTGCTAAAATGTCTAATGTTGTTGGGGTGAATATTTATAATTCATCCTTTCATTCTTTTACTTTTCCCCAGAAAATAACTTTCCCCCTAAGTGCAAAAGCTATCTTTAAAGCTACAGTGCCTTTTAAACATTCTGCACAACAGATTTTCTTTCACAAGGTTAAACTTGCATATTTAGGGGTTAACCCAGGACATGCCAAAACATCATAGAGAACAAAAAGAATCCGCAATGTACATACGTACATACATATATACACTGATGCTGTTTCCTCAGGAAACAGCAGGAGGTATTACATCTGGAAGTTTAATTAAACTAAACAAGTATTTAAGCAATATTTAAATTGTAAGGAGAACAAAGATCTATTGTATTTCTGTGCCTTTAGAAATGGACATGCTGCATTTTAGCAGAACAGTTGTTAGTAGTAGTATTTATTTTGGCTTAATAGTCTTTATTACTTACCTAAATAGCAAAACATGAGGAATGTGTAGATCAAATCTGAACAATTCTCACTAATACTAATAGGAGATGAATGGAAAGTAGTTTGCATGAAGTTGTGATTATGTCCCTAGTATTTTAAAACAGTTGTTTTTGCTGTAACTTTGCTTTCGTTGGTGAATTTTGTTGAACATAAGGCTTTCTAGGGAGAATTGCACTTTGCATTGAGTTTTCTGTTTTGTTAAAAGAATTGTTTTAGTGAAATCATTTAAAATTATTTGCAGTGAATTGTTGTCAGATCATAAAGTGTTCGATAAAGATTAATTCTTGCTTTCTTTGAAAGAATTGAAGAATGCCATAATTGGGCTGTTGGTATTAATGGTGAGTGTTCAAAATGGCAGCCAGTAAGACCCTGCTGTCTAATCCAGGCCCAGGAACTGATATAATGAGAGAAGAAATCCATCAACTTTAGGGTCTGTCTACACTGAAATTAAAAGTCCACAGTGGTCCGTGCCAGCTAACTCAGACTTGCAAGGCTTGGGCTAAGGGGATTTTTAATTATAGTGCAGATGTTCAGGCTTGGGCTGGACCTTGGGCTCTAGGTTGGAGAGTCCCAGAGCTCTGGCTGCAGGCCGAGCCTGAATGTCTGCACTGCAATTAAACAGCCCCTTAACCCAAGCCCAGGGAGCCCAAGTCAGCTGGCATGGGCCAGCCCTGGATGTCTAATTGCAGTATAGACATACCCTTTGAGTTCAACTGTTTTTAATATGGATAAAATGAGCCCAATAAAAGCAAATACATAGGCTTGATGCAGAAAATTATTAGGTGAAGTTCTTTGGTCTGTTATATAGGAGCTCAGACAAGATGATCATATGGTCCCTTCTGCCCTTGAAATCTGAGATACTAAATCTAAACTTCCCAGGACTAGGTATACAAAGTGAGCACACTGTAATGATATCCTCTTTCCTTTGCCTTAGTTCATCCAGTCATGTGTTTCTGGTTCCAGTGGTCTACCAACTCCTTCTGGATGTTTCTGTGCCCCACTGGGAAGTTCTACCTCATCCACCTGAGCATCAATACTAATTTAAAGTAAGAAATGTAAGGTGCAATCCTGGCCCATTGTAGTTGGTAGAAGTTTGCCACTGGCTTCTGTTTAGGTCAGGATTTCAATTTGCTGATGAACTACACCATATTCTCATCATGGGTCTTCTCCAAAGCACATTGAAGTCATTGACTCCAGAGGGCTTTGGATCAGGACCCAAGTGCACAGATTTTCATATTACTTTTATAAACTGAATATAGTGGAAGAAGGACTGTAGCTGGTATAAAATTGCAAGTATGATCTTAGCGCTACATTGATGAAAGCACGGTAAATGATTTGTAATGCATTTTAGCTTCTACTAGTCTTATTCAAGGGAATACTTCAAGTAATTTCATTGGTCATAGTCTTGTTACAGTTCCATTAGGACTAGAATACATAAATCCTTGTGGGTTAGCCCTGTAGTCCAGGGATCAGCACCGTTTGACACGCGGCTCGCCAGGGTAAGCACCCTGGCGGGACGGGCCAGTTTATTTACCTGCTGATGCGGCAGGTTCGGCTGATCGCGGCCCCCACTGGCCGCGGTTCGCCATCCCGGGCCAATGGGGGCAGCAGGAAGCCGCGGCCAGCACATCCCTCGCCCGCGCCCCCTCTCTTTAAAATTATGCATAATCTGAAATATTGCATATCCTTCAGTTTCATTTGGTTTGACCTAAATTAAGCGGAGTTATGCTTTTGTGAAACTTGCTGGTTTCTCTTTGAACGGTTTTTATGCTAACAATTTTATCTTAAGTTCTTGTACTCTTGAATAGATTTTATTTTTTATACAGTGCTTCTGTATAGTCAATGAAGTACTTAAATACAGAAATGTTAGCTCTGCTCAGTCAGTTTTTTGTGCTATTTTGATACTGCAGAAAACACTTGAAGTAAGAGTGATGTGACTAGACTGCTTGGAAATGTAGTGTGACTTCTGATCTTCCCCTGCTCTATGCTTAAATAGTTAATGTTGCTAGGCAACAGTTGCATTATGCTAAAAAAATACAATAAATTGTGTGTTGGACTTATTGCCATGCAATACCTGAATTTACAATGGTGCCTTTGGGTTTTTAAGGCGTAGGAAATTGTCATTCAGTCTTAACGTTTTTAGAGACCAGACTTCCTTTGCTGATGTATGTTTGTGTTTTGCATAGATAAAAATTTAAATTTTTCTCCTGTTCCATTGCAACTGTTCCATGCACTACTTTGTAGCTGTTGGAAAATAGTCTGAAAGTATCAGTAGTGTTCTTATGAAAAATAAGAATTGATATTTTTTGCTGGTTTGTATATTTCATTTGATACATCTTAATTGACAGAAATACTTAAATTTACATTTAATAAGATTCATCCACACAGTTATAATTTTGGATATTTAAAAAAAAATCTCTCTCTGGGCAAAGATTTGCTGTAAGATCTCAAGCAGGGCCAATGTGTATGTTACCAAACTTGATTTGAATCTGCTTACAATCACAAGGTTTTACCCAGATTTCAACCTAGTTACTCTTTGCAAAGTGACACCAACAGTGCTTCCTATCCTGAGACTCCCAAATTTGTCCTTCCTGAGCTCTTAACTATGAGACTCTTTTTGAATTTTCACCTTTGGTATGTCACTCCCAAAGGTGTGAAACCACCCCCACTGCCCAGATACCAGCTTACTTTGGCCCCCATACGCCACCTAGTTTGCATAATCCTGCTTGGGATAAAAGCAGGGTTTATTTAATAGAAAAAAAAACACAGATTCAAAGATAAAATATTAAGACAGAGCAAACATACAAGTTACACGGGAAATATAAAGACACAATCTCAGGCTTTACGCTTGCACATTAGACACAATTTCCTTGTCTAATACAAGTTACCTAGTGCCTTTGAAGAATTTCTCAGCATACTCCAAACTGTAGTAGGCATCCAGCATTTCAGACTGCTTCACACATAGAAGCTGTCCCTCAGGGTATGTCTACACTGCAATTAGACACCCGTGGTTGTTCTGTGCCAGCTGACTTGTGGTTCACGGGGCTTAGGCTAAGGGGCTGTGTAGGGGCTGTTTAATTATGGTGTAGATGTTTGGGCTGGAACCTGAGCTATGGGACACTTCCACCTTGCAGGGTCCCAGGGGTTGGTCTCCAGCCTGTGCCCAAATGTCCACACTGCAATTAAACAGAGTGGATGTCTCATTGAAGTGTGTGTAGATATACCCTCCATTTCTAGATGACTTTCACTTCAAGTACTATCCATTGTAAAACAGTTTGCAGGATTTTTTTTTCCAGTCACTCTAGAGATTCAAAATCGGGAAATCCCCAGTGGTCTCGATGTCTTTGTATTAACTTGAATGGCCCATCCTTGTCTTTTTTCCTGGGTTTTACAATGGATTGTTACTTGAGTTTGGTTTTGTGTAAACACCTGGCTGGGGAGATGCTTCTCCCTGTCTGATCACATGCTGTCCTACTGTGAGGTAGTGCTGATAACCTGGTAAAAGTTGAATGGATCTTTTTAAAGGCCTATAACCTCTAGGTGTGTTTGGTTCTCTCATGGTGGTTGAAATAGATTAGAAGTCATTGTTTAATTTCAATGATTTGGTTAAACTCATTTTATCATTTCATCAAGTTGATGGATATTTTTTCATTGAGCTCTACAATACAAACATTGGGTTTGTAGCTAAGGAGTTGAATTAGTATTTCAGAGGTCAGATTCACTCCCACCTCCCAAAAACTTGCTGCTATTTTAGTTGAGATATTTGGTAGCCCTTTATGAAGTTAGGTAACCTAATGAAATTAAGAACAATTCTTAAAAAGAGAGGCTAATGTCTAGTTTAAGATAAGGGCTTGTATGTTAATACCAATTGTTCATGGATGGGTTTTCTAAAAGCTAGTTGTAAATTTTGGGAAACAATGTAAATAAAAATTAATAGGGATGTCAAGCGATAAAGATTAATCATGAGATTAAACAGTTATAGAATACCATTTACTTAAGTATTTTTGGATGTTTTCTACATTTTCAAATATATTGATTTCAATTACAATACCTAATACAAAGTGTAGAATGCTCACTTCATATTTTTAATTAAAGGATTTGCACTGTAAAAAACAAATTAAAAAAATACTATTTCCCCTCATACAAGTACTATAATGCAATCTCTTTATCATGAAAGTTGAACTTACAAATGTAGAATTATGTACAAAAAACCTGCATTCAAAAATAAACAATGTAAAATTTTAGAGCCTGCAAGTCCATTCAGTCTGTCGTCTTGTTCAGTCATTCGCTCAAACAAGTTGGTTTACATCTGCAGGAGATAATGCTGCCTGCTTCTTGTTTACAACTTCACCAGAAAGAGAGAACAGGCATTTGCATGGTACCTTTGTAGCTGGCATTGTAAGGTATTTACATGCCAGATGTGCTAAAGATTCATATGTCTCTTCATGCTTCAACCACCATGCCAGAGGACATGCATCCATGCTGATGGCAGGTTTTGCTTGATAACAATCCAAAGCAGTGCAGACCGATGCATGTTCATTTTCATGGTCTGAGTCCGATGCCACCAGCAAAAAGTTGTTTGTTTTTTGTTGGGTTTGGTTTGGTTTGTTTGTTCCTGTTTTGATGGTTCGGGGTCTGCAGTTTCCGCATTTGGAGTGTTGCTCTTTTAAGACTTCTGAAAGCATGCTCCACACCTCATCGCTCTTAGATTTTGGAAGATACTTCAAATTCTTCAACTTTGGGTCAAGTGTTGTAATTATCTTTAGAAATCTCACATTGGTACTGTCATAGAAATTTCTGTCCTTTCCAGCTGAGGAATAAGGAGAGACTGACACAGCTAGCCAAACAAGGAGCCCTAATCCAAATAACACAGTCCAATCTTCTATATCCATCGAAAACTGATATCAGTCATTTAGGGCTTTGGCTGCCCTGTAGTCACCTACTTTGGGTTGGCCTTGCCGGTCGGCCAACAAGCATCACTCCCGCACTGGGGACCCTATTTGGGGTTCCCTTTTTAGTGAATTTAAGTTTCAGTCCAGGCAAGGTCTACACCATCCACTGATTCTCTAGTCAATCTTTCATTAGTGAAAGGTTGGGTATTTCATTAATTTTAGAAGGAGAGTAACAGCATGTGGAACTTTTACCACTAGGTGATGTCCCTGTACCAACTCTTGAGCTTTCTCAACTAACAAAGCTGCAGCGGCTAGGGCTCTAAGACATTCTACTGCTTCTCTTGCAACAGGATTCAGTAGTGCTGAAAAAATAGGCCACAGGCCGTTGCTGTGATCCTAAAGCTTGTGTAAGAACACCAGAGGCCGTCCTTTCATGAACAAATAAGGTAAAAGGTTTCCTATAATCCGGGAATCCCAAGGCAGGTGCCAATGCAAGGGCCGTCGTGATACTCTCAAAGGATTCGGTAGCATCTTTAGTTCATTTCACTGGGTCAGGTTCATCCCTAGTGTTCATCTGCACTAGTGGTTTTGACATTTCCCTATACCCAGGAATCCAGGACTTACAGAATCCTGCCATGTTGAGGAACCCCCTTAACTGTCTCTTTGTCTTGGGCTGGGGTACATTTAAAATGGCACTTATTCTTTCCTGAGCAAGGCTTCTCTTTCCTGGTTTTAGTATGTGCCCTAAATATTTCACCCCCTGTAAGCAATATTGAATCTTTGAGGGTGACACCGTGTGTCCTTTCATTGCTAAGGCACATAAAAACTCTATCGAGTCCTGCTCATTAGTCTCTTGTGTTTCTGAGCATAATAAAAGATCATCCACATACAAAAGCAAGTCCTGGGAGAATTACATCTTGTAAATCTTTATGCAACACAGCTGAAAATATAGCAGGGGATTCCACATACCCCTGAGGGAGATGCCCCCATGATATCTGGGATGACCCCTTAAAAATGACTCAATTAAAGGAGTCAGTCCCTCTATTGCTTCTCATGGGAGAGGATATTGGGGAATGCGAGGGTGGTCTATGTCTGTCCTATCACCTATCCGAACTGGCTCAGCTGACTTCAGTAATCCCACATCAGTGTTTTTTGTTCCCCATACCCAAGGTGGGACAGCATTTTCCAAATCCTTGGGAAGCATTGCTAAATTTAAAGGAGTTTCAGGATTCATTAGAGCCATCAAGGGGTTGACAGTCATTTGACAGGCTCAAAAGAATGCCTTGGTCAGAGCAGTGAATAATAGCCTGGAGTTTGCACAGCAAATTGTGTCCCAATAAACTGGTTGGTCCTTGGGTAAGTAGGAAGGCATGTTCCTCAGACAGGGGCCCTATGTGTATGTTTAAAGGTTTGGAAATCTGACAATGAAAAGGATTTCCTTCAATTCCCATAACACGTTCAATTTTGCCACTCTTAGGAAGATCCAAATCAGTAAGGATGGAAAGGGTGGCTCCTGTGTCTAATAAGCAATCATACTGTTTTCCTCCAATCATCAAAGGAACTCAGGGGATCATTGCAGGATAAGGAAAACACTGGGCAACATAACAATGTGGAACCCCCTTTATCCCATCAGTCATAAAGTCCCCATCCTGCATCATCCTCTAGAAGGGTTGATTAGGCGGTGTCCAAGCTGGACCTTGGCCCTTATTAACACCTTGAGAAGGTTTAAGTTGTCCCTGGGCTCTCAGTTTACAATCTCTCTTCATGTACCCTTCTCGATGACAGTAATAACAAATTAAAAGTCCTCTGGACCCCCTTTTACTGGGTCCCACTCTACCAAAGAACCCTTGTCCTCTTCCTCGGCCTCTGCTGACACCAGGCTCTGCTCCCTTCAAAACAGCCACCAACATTCTTATATTTCCCTTTTTCTTCCTTCACCCTCTCAGCCTTTCATCAGGCTTCTCACCCATTAAACACTCTGGTGGCAATAGCCACTATCAGAGAGAGAGAGAGAGAGAGAGAGGCATCCCTGCAAAATTTCCATATCATTTAATCTCCACCTGATATCTTCTGCAGCCTAGTCTCTAAACAATCCTCTTATCACTAGCATATTTGCCTCTGCTTTAGGATCTAGACCCCCAAACAACCTAGCAGCTTTTATCAGTCTTTCATAATAGTCTGAAGGGTGTTCATCTGGGTCTTGATGGACAGAAGTTACTTTACTCCAATTAGTAATTCTCTGCCCAGCCTTCTTAATTCAGTTTAAAATTACAGTCTTTAAAGAGGTTAACTTATATTGTTCTCCAGCATTGTTGTAATCTCAGTTAGGATCACCCCCAGTTACATCTCCTGCTGTCAGGGCATTCCATCCTGGTGGCCTATCGGGTATTTACCTATAGGGTAAATCACCTATAGACTCCTGAGCTCGACTGAGCACTTGTTTCCTTTCTTTCAATGTCCTATGTACAGATTCTGGGTTGTCCCTGACCCTTGGGGTGGTAATCTTTCAATTCAATAGGTTACCAATAGAGAAAGGAGTGTGGACATAGCGGTTAACAACCTGACCCTCTCCGGTATGAACAGGATACTGTTTTAAGGGCAATTGGAGTACCGGAGGTTCCTGTCCTTCTTGTTTAATTAACTTGAAATTGACGTCTCCAGGAACACACTTAGAAGACTAACTCCATGAGCTGGTCGAGGATTCGGGCAGACTTCGCCTGCGAACGTGGCTTCGGGTATATAGGCCACTGGCAGATCAGGATACAATGTGGCTCGGGGTCAGGATAGGGCTAGAGGCAGATCCTACACCGGTGCAGAGGCGGTCCCTGGGACCACCTGACTTCCCTCAACCCCTTCCCGTTCAGGTGACGCAGCTGGTGGGGGAACAAGCCTATAATCATCTTCTTCTACTCTACACTGCTGGTAAGGAGGAGGTTTACTTTGTTGTAACATAAGTGCACTCTTTATCTTTGCAAATTGGAGCAGCGCTATAAAACAAATACAAATAATTCATTCGTTCTGGTCTTAAATCTTCCAGGATGGTTGTCAAGGTTTTGAGGCGAAGTCTTCCCCAATTCCTGAGAACGCATCCCAGAAGTGTGCCGGCATCGAATTTCCCCTTACAATTTCCCATGTCAAGTCTAACTGAATCCTAAATTCCCTGCTTCAGTTCTCCACCATCCGCAGTGTTACCGAGAACAAAGCCCTGGAGTCAGTGACCGTTTCCTTTATGTCCTGGGGAGACCACCCAGCCTATCCAGTCAGCCTCTGTTCCTGCCTGGGTAATCTCCTGTCATCTGAAACTTGTTTTTATACTGGGCTGGCACTCTAAAAGTGTTTAACTGCCAGATGGATGTCCCAGTAATTTCACCGAGGCTGTCCCAAGGAAACCGTCGGGTCTAAGACCCTTGTGTACACATAACATAAAACGGAGACAATTTACCCGTCTCCTGATGAGGTCTCTTCCAACGAGATCTGTCTCGTTGCTTGTGGTCCGTCTCTCAGAGTCCTCCTTATAGTCCCTGCTGGGGGCCAACTCCCAAGACAGTACAACGCAAGCTAAACTCACCTCGGCGCGCGCTGGTCCTTCTCAAGGGAGGGGCCCCAGAGCGGTTCTGAGCTGGAGAAGTCCCTTCGTGGTCGCCAAAACTGTCATAGAAATTTCTGTCCGTTCCAGCTGAGGAATAAGGAGAGATGGACACAGCTAGCCAAACAAGGAGCCCCAGGAGGGGCGATCTGTTTATTTCAATTGCAATTGGGTTCGAGCTCATAAGTCAGCAAGAACAAAGAAAACACTTAAACCAAAGCATTATATGCCGTTGCTTATGATGATCTATTGCTCTATGATTGGCCAAAATTTGCTATCATTACCATACATAATTAGCAAGCTACATGTATCTGCCCCTCTTATGATCCCTTATTGTTCATCTGATTGCCCCCTCCTCCTTGCTTATTTTGCAAACTAAGCAGTTTATCTACAGGACGGAGGCACAGAAAGGTCCATTGTCTCCAGGTTTGGAGTTTGGCTACATTTCCTCTTGAAGGAACTTCCTGACTGCTTATAGCTGACCCTGCATTTTGTCCTTCTTTCTCCCATGTGTACATGATAAATTTTCCCCCTGGCAGTTAAGTAGAATAATTTTATATGAGTACTTACTTTACGTTTTGTCAAATCTGCAGTGCAAGTGTTCTTAAAATGAACAACGTGCTGGGTGCTATATCATGAAATATATGGTAGAATGCAAGTAAAACAGAGCAGGGGACATTACATTTTCCTAAAAGGAGTTCAGTCACAAATTTAATTAACACTTTTTTCAACGAGTGTCATCAGTAAGGAAGCATGTCCTCTGGAATAGTGGCCAAAAAGGCATACAAATGTTTAGCATATCTGGCACTTAAAATACCTTGCAATGCCAGCTACAAAAGTGCCATGCAAATGCGTGTTCTCACTTTCTGATGATGTTGTAAACAAGAAGCGGGCAGCATTATCTCCTGCAGATGTAAACAAACTTGTTTGTCTTAAGGATTGGCTGACAAGAAATAGGACTTAGTGGACTTATAGGCTCTGAAGGCTTACATGGTTTTGTTTTGGAGCGTAGTTATGTAACAAAAATAAATCTACATTTGTAAACTGCACTTTCACAACAGAGATTGTATTACAGTACTTGTCTGAGGTGAATTGAAAAATACTGTTTCTTTTGTTTATCATTTTTACAGTGCAAATATTTGTAATAAAAAATATACACTTATTTCAATTACAACAGAATACAAGAGGTATTAAAATGTAGAAAATATCCAAAAATATTTAATACATTTCAATTGGTATTCTATTGTTTAACAGTGCAATTGATCGATTGGGTTTTTTAAATCAATTTTTTTAATTAATCGTGTGCGTTAATTGTGATTAATCGACAGCCCTAAAAATTAGTAGTGCTAAAGAAATATACTGGTTTTCACAATGATTACTATTTAGAAAATTGTCCAATTTCAGTAAAGTATTTTATTGATTGATTCTGTATTTATCTTAGTGTTTGCAGAATTCAGATTATTCCTTTTAGTATAGGGAAGTAAAGAGAAATAAGCTGATATTGCAATAATTTTATTTAAGGTAAAATTGGCTAGTTTAAGTGACAGCTGGACAATGTGAAGTCTTCTGATGCTTACGTTTTAATCACTTATTTCTGGCAGGTTTGCATTTAAAAAAATTAGAGATCCAAATAATTATCCATAGAAACCTGCTGGGAGTTTAAAATTCAGATGGAAAGCTGCAAGTTTGTCATGTATTAGTGAATAGAACAGCAAGGTTCTATTGTGTGTTGTAGAAGAACACAGGCTTAGAGCCTCCAGCAGCAGAAAGTCAATCTGTGGCTCACTGGTGCACACTTTCTGATATCTGTGCTTCACTGGGAGGGTTATAGCTGATCACAGAGTGCAGCCCACAAAGTTGGTGGAACTGGGCAATGGGGTGGGGGTGGGGTGCATTCCCAGTGGCAGGAAAGGCAGATTCAACATTGTATAACAAGGCAATCTAGATCCAGACAGTGAAGTACAAATTGCAGTCCTTGTGCCTGTGGGAGTAAATCTACCCTGTTGCCTTCTGGATAAGGTGCTAAATAGATGTCGTCTCTCCCTATTTCTAGTGGCTGTCCAGGTGGAAGTTAAACCCTGGCAGTATTGGAAATTCTAGCAATTTATCTCGTACTAAAGCAAGTGTTGACACATCTTACAAGAATGACTTCTAAGTAGGGTGACCAGATGTCCCGATTTTATAGGGACAGCCCTGATTTTTGGGTCTCTTATATAGGCTCTTATTTAACCCCCACCCCCACTCCCTGTCCTAATTTTTCACATTTGCTGTCTGGTCCCCCTACTTCTAAATACATTGTTTTTTGTTATCTAGTTGGTGCCTTGTAAAACAAGGTTGTTTCATCCTTCTTAACTCTTGTATTAACATCTGGCAAACCAGAATCCGATCAATCAGTAATTGAGTAATGTTGATCCTTGAATTGATTAAAAAAAAAAAAAAAAACTGAACATTTCTGACCCATTTTCATGCATTTTTCATTAATTGAAAAGCAAATTTAACACATGCATTTTGTTAAAATATTTAAATTTAAAATATGCATTGGCTAGAAGTTCCTTAACTTTAAAAAGCTACTTTTTCATACTGGCGTGTGTAGGGCTTTTTTGGTGGTTTTTTTTCACTTGTTCCACTTTTCAGCTATGAATGCTGAACCCAGTTAAAGACGCTATGGGGTAGTCCTTGCAAACTATTTCCTTTTAGTCTATTTCTTTGACTCTAAGCCAAATTGAACTCTTGTGTAAGCGAGTGCAACTGTTATGGATTTCAAAGCTGAATGGAGTCCTAAGAACCTCCAAGTCACTGCCAGCTCTATTATAGGAATGAGTGTCCCAAGTTTGCTTCAGAAGTTCTCACTTGAAGGTAGCATATGTGCTGTTAGAACCATCTGGCTCCTTCTGAATATAACTTGTACAACTATAAATAATCACATGCATATGTGCTCTCTTTCAGAAATGTGTGTTCCTCAAACTATTTAAGATAAATTATTTCTTCTACTCTTTCCAAGTGCGTCTGCCATGCGTTCCTGTTCTTTTGTCAATATTCTTATGAATTATTGGAGGAAAAAGAAGCAGCCATTATGAGCTCTAAGAAGCACACACACAAAAAAGTTAAACTTAAACCCTTTGGGCACATGAAATCAGTGACTTCAGAGTTGTTTTTGTTTTTCTTCAGTAAGTTTCAGCATCTGAAGTAGCCATTTCAGGGCTCACTGTGTTGAACTACAGTTTTATACTGTAGTACATCAAAGCACACTCTGGAACATTTTAGTGCACAGCAGTAAGGTCCACATGGCCGTTTAGTGAGTGGCAGGCTAGTGTGCTATACATTCACACTCTGGCTTCTTGCTCGCTAAGTCACCGTGCAGACAGGCCCTAGGAGATTGGTTCTGATCTCAAATCTGTACATGCATGGCATCAAAAATTGAATAAGTGTAAGGCGTCTCTACACAAACACTTAGTTCATGGCAAGCTGGGTGTGAATGTACACTGCACTCAGCAGCTGCACACTGTCTAGGGTTACCATACATCCGGTTTTTCCCATACATGTCCGGCTTTTCGACAATCAAACCCCCGTCCGGGGGGAATTGCCAAAAAGCTAAACATGTCCCGGAAAATGCTGGCTGGGCACTTACCCTCCCATGGCGGCTCTGCTCCTCCCCTGATTCTTCGTCTCTGTTTAAGAGCCGAGCGCTACGGGCTTTGGGCAGCCCCCATGCCTCCAGACCCTGCCGGAGCCCGGGAGGAGAAGTTCCCTGCCGGGGGCACAGGGTCCGGAGGCATAGGGGCTGCCCAAAGCCCAAGCGCTACCGGCATCACGGTTTGCCGGGCAGCCTCCAGACCCTGCACCCCCAGCTGGGCGCTTCCCCTCCCGGGCTCCAGCTGCGCTGCGGAAGCGCCGGCCGGGGGCGCAGGGTCTGGGGGCTGCCCGGCAAACCGTGAAGCCGGTAGCACTCGGGCAGCCCTTTTTGCGTGGCTGGGAGTGGGAGGGAGGAGGGGGCGGAGTTAGGACGGGGTTGGGGCGGGGAAGGGGCAGAGTTGGGGCTGGGGTGAGAAATGGGCGGGGCCAGGTCCCGTGGAGGGTCCTCTTTTTTTTATTTGTTAACTATGGTAACCCTAACACTGTCCATATGGAGCCTGCTTACGTGCACTACAAGTTCTGCAGTTCTCTTTCAAAGCAGGGTAGATCAAACGTGAATAGATGAAAAGTGCACTATGGAACTTTTAGTGCATGCCAGCAGGGTCCACAGAGACAGTTAATGCATGGCAGATTAGGGCACGAGATTCACACCCTGGCTTGCCATAAACTAAGTGTTTGTGTAGAGAAGTCTTGCATGGCATCAAAAATAGAATAAGTGCTCTTGCTCACTAAATTGTCTTTATTTACCTAGTAGAACTAGTGACTTTGGGACTAATCACATAGCCATGATTTCTTTATGTGAAGAAAGGTTACTGTGTCAAGTCCTTAATTCAGTTTAATAATGGAGCTGAATTCAAAGATAATGAAAATGGGTCATGGTTTTATTTTTTTATAGTACCTTTTTGTTTGTTTTTTTAAGTTAGAGGGCTAAGTTAAGTGGAAAAATACCGCACTCATGGACATCTTTTAGACTAGTGACTTTTCATGGAGGATTTTATATCCATAATGAATGGGTTGCATCCATCTACAGTACACAACGTCTTTTTTTATATATTGTGACAAAGTTCCTCCTCTATCTTGGTGGGTCCTGCGCTTATTGGCAGATTTTCTTGCATCAGAGATTCACCATGTGGCTTGGGGAACAGCCCAGAGACCTTCCCCTCTGGAAGAACCCACCGTCCAGGTCAATTGGGAGGTTTGGGGGGAACCCGGGCCTGCCCTCTACTCCGAGTTCCAGCCCAGGGCCCTGTGAACTGCAGCTGTCTTTAGTGCCTCCTGTAACAGCTGCATGACAGCTACAACTCCCTGGGCTACTTCCCCATGACCTCCTCCAAACACCTACCTTATTCTCACCACAGGACCTTCCTCCTGGTGTCTGATAACGCTTGTGCTCCTCAGTCCTCCAGCAGCACACCCTCTCACTCTCAGCAACTTGCACCTCTTGGTCCCAGCTCCTTACACTTGCCCCACAAACTGAAGTGAGCTCCCTTTAAAACCCAGGTGCCCTGATTAGCCTGCCTTAATTGATTCTAGCAGCTTCTTCTTAATTGGCTCCAGGTGTCCTAATTAGCCTGCCTGCCTTAACTGGTTCTAGCCAGGGCCAGCTCCAGGCACCAGCCTGGCAAGCAAGCACTTGGGGCAGCTGCTCTGGAGAGGGGCGGCACGTCCAGGTATTCGGCGGCAATTTGGCGAACGGTCCCTTACTCCTGCTGGGAGCAAAGGACCTCCTGCCGAATTGCTGCCGCAGATTGCGATCGCGGCTTTTTTTTTTTTTTTTTTTTTGGCTGCTTGGGGCGGCCAAAACCCTGGAGCCGGCCCTGGTTCTAGCAGGTTCCTGATTACTCTAGTGCAGCCTCTGCTCTGGTCACTCAGGGAACAGAAAACTACTCATCCAGTGACCAGTATATTTGCCCTCTTCCAGACTCCTGTACCCCACTGGTCTGGGTCTGTCACTATATATCTATATATATCTATATCTATATCTATATCTATATATATAGCTACATCCACCTTTTTCATGTTCTGTATGTGTGTATATATATCTCCTTACTATATGTTCCATTCTATGCATCGGATGAAGTGGGCTGTAGCCCAAAAAAGGTTACGCTCAAATAAATTTGTTAGTCTCTAAGGTGCCACAAGTACTCCTCTTCTTTTTGCGGATTCAGACTAACATGGCTGCTACTCTGAAACCTGTCAAAATGAATTGAATCTTGTAACTTTTAAGAGTTTATCCAAGATCCACCTTTCCATGCAGGCCTATGTGGAATAGCTGAGATCAAGGTAGGGATAGATAGTTTTTGCGACCATGGGAAGAAAATGTGATTTCTCATTTGTGTTGTGTGCCTACGCCTCAGTTCAGCAAGGTACTTAAATATATGCCTAGTGTTAAGCATGTCCCTTTTTACTTCAATGGCACTACTCGCATGCTAAAAGATAGGCATGTATTTAAGCACATTGCTGAATGGGGAACATAGGAAACTACAGTGTGAAGTTCATTAGAAATGGTTAAGATAGAAAAGACTCATTTGTTTAGACTAGCATTTCAGCCAAAGATTGATTATTCTTCAAATGCTAAATTACTATTTTAGTTTGATATCTGGTATTAGTAGCAGTAATAATAAAACTAAAAAGTCCTACAACTTAAGTAAAAAGAACAGGAGTAGTTGTGGCACCTTAGAGACTAACAAATTTATTTGAGCATAAGCTTTCATGGGCTACAGACCACTTCTTCAGATGCATAGAATGGAACATATAGTGAGGACATATATATATATATGCACACACACACACACACAAAAAGGTGGAAATAGCCATATCAACTCTAAGAGGCTAATTTAATTGAGATGAGCAATCATCAGCAGGAGAAAAAAAATCTTGTAGTGATAATGAAGATGGCCCATTTCAGACAGTTGACAAGAGGTGTGAGGATACTTAACATGGGAAAATAGATTCAATCTGTGTAATGACTCACGTTATTTGTAATGGTCATGTTTTGGTTTACTGTTGAGCTATGAGTAACTTCAAAGTTTCAAAGCCATTACACACATTGAATCTATTTCCCCATGTTAAGTATCCTCACACCTCTTGTCAACTGTCTGAAACGGGCCATCTTCATTATCACTACAAAAGTTTTTTTCTCCTGCTGATAATTGCTCATCTCAATTAAATTAGCCTCTTAGAGTTGATATGGCTATTTCCACCTTTTTGTGTGTGTGTGTGTGCATATATATATATATATGTCCTCACTATATGTTCCATTCTATGCATCTGAAGAAGTGGTCTGTAGCCCATGAAAGCTTATGCTCAAATAAATTTGTTAGAACAGGAGTACTTGTGGCACCTTAGACTTTTTGCAGATACAGACTAACATGGCTGCTACTCTGAAACCTACAACTTAAGTAGAAACACATGTACACGCAAAGTTAAAAATGTCTAACTGCAGAAACATGGTTTAGAGAGCATGCGCACATGCGCGCGCGCGCACACACACCCTGTCTTCACAGCACAGTTAGCTTGAGTTATAACTAACTCTCTTCCCATCCACATGCAAAAAACTTGAATTTGACATAAGCGGTGCTTTAAACTTAAGCTTAGGCTGTGGCTACGCTACAGTTCAAGTTGACACAAGTTATGTCACTCCGGTTTGAATTAGCCACCCTCCTGAGTGACATAATTTATGCCGATTTAGTGCTGTCCACACGGGTGCTATTGTCAGTGGGAAAGCGTCTCTTGCCAAAATAGCTACCGCTTCTCAGCGGGGGCCTGGAGTAATTAAGCCAATGGGGGTAGGTCTACACTTACCTGGTAGTTCGGCGGCAAGCAAATCGAACTTCTGGGTTCAACTTATCACGTCTTCTCTGGACGAGATAAGTAAAACCCGGAAGTGCTCGCCGTCAACTGCGGTACTCCAGCTCTGCGAGAGGAGTACGCGAAGTCGACGGGGGAGCCTGCCTGCCGCATCTGGACCAAGGTAAGTTCAAACTAAGGTACTTCGAACTTCAGCTACGTTATTCATGTAGCTGAAGTTGCGTACCTTAGTTCGAATTGGGGGGTTAGTGTAGACCTGCCCTGGGAGAGCTCTCTCCTGTCAGCTTAGAGCACCTCCATTAGAGAACTTACAGTGGCACCACTGTACACTCTCTCTAGTGTAGCCATAGCCTCTGATGGCCCATCACTGTAGGTATGGGCTGAAACACATGCTAGTAATGCAATGGGGATGCAACACCAACTCAAGTTACAACTCATCCATAGTTAATCCAATCACTGTGTGTAACAGTCTTGTTCCGAAGTATGGTCACTCTCACTAAAGCTAGGTTAGCTTGAGTGCAATTTATTTGACTGTGCTAACTTGAAATGCATTGCAAACGATGTATTGCCGATATAGCATACTGGTCTGAGTCTACTTTTTCAATATACTTCTGTTAACGAACATCAGAAATTAACTCTTAGATTCATTGGTGTCCTATTTACCCAAAATATCTTCAGATATAGTACCTTGGTACTTTTCACTTAAGGGCTCTCTTCAGTTACCATTCCAAGGCCCCTAATCTTGCAAAGAATTGTTCATGTGATTCCCCCTGAAGTCAAGTAAAGTTAGTACGTGCAAGTTTAGGGCCCTAGTTTATATATATGGCTTCTCCTTCTCTCATATCTCTTGGACTTGTCTAATTGTCCTATAAAGGGATGAAAATTATGAGATAATAGGATTTTTTGTGCAATAAGCATGAAGTATATTGGCTCTTCTCAATAAGTTGTATGAAAATACTATGCTGATTGTTGCAATGGATATTTATGAGGAGGTCCTTTTGTGTCAGAACTTAAAAATTGTATACTGATTTGGGATTTAGCCAAAGAAAGCTAAGTCTTTAGAATTTTACAAACATACATTAATTTAAATGAGTTCTAAGTATCAAAACTTCTGTAACAGAGTAAATCTCCAAATAACAATGATCTTTGTATGGCAGTATGTTGGTAGCTTTGATCTGATGCCATGCGTTAGCAATAGTTTATTGTGGAAAGAAAGTAAAGTTCAGAAGCAGTTCTGAGCTGTAGATGTAATATAATTAAATGTCTGGAATTCAGTTTTTTCAGTTTATCTACGCAAAATAAATATTGTAAGTACCTTTATAAATATCTAACAAATAATTATATTATATTATATTATTTTTAAAAAATTTACTTCTGCCTCTTCATTTAACTTATTCAGAGAGAGAGACAGAGGTAGAATTATACAGAATAGTAATCATATATCTGAGTTGGGGGCAAGTCCTGCCTCTACCTTTTTGGGTCAAAGGGCCCTGACAACAGTAGAATCAATGTAATTTTGCTTTGTTTGGAACATGGGAGGATACATGGAGCTTGCAAAGGAGTCTTTACACTTTGAATGTCATGGACCAAAGAGCTCATATGGGCTCTGTACATCCAATTATGAAGAGGAAGTTACATGTACTGAGGAAGGATCAGTGGCTATGCAATTACAGAATCATTGGCCATTTCCTGTGTGTCCATGTGGCAATGGTTACCAAGGAGTACATAACCAGAATAAAGGCAACTGGTGCATCTCTGCAACCACTTCGTAAAGAGGCCTTTCCAGTTGGCCCTGGTGAAGCTTCCATGAGCACATCTTACATACTCATGCAACAGAATGGCAAGCCTTAGGCAGCAGGAGGTGTATTCAATTTTCAAATCTTTAAATATGATAGGGCAGTTATTTCTTGCAACTCTATGCTGTTATATGCCTGACATAATACTACTGGAGGTTGCTGTAAATGGAATGTCTGGAACCAATTCAAGAGCCTCTCTAGATATATTGTCAGGAGCTTGCATGTTCAAGAGCTTGCATGTTCGAACTTAGTCGAGGCCAGTGCTACCAAATGGTAGATGCGAACTCTCAATCATAGTACATCTGACTCACTTTCGTCTTAGTGTTCTGGGTTTCAGTCTTGCAAATGTGATGGCTACCATCTAGGCAGACACAGAGGGACTGAACTAGGGACATCCAGAGCTAAAACCATGGGTGTCAACATCTTGAACCAAAAAGCCAGGCTCTCAACAGAGGTGTTAGAGGATCACATCCTTTATAGATGAGGCTCATAGGGAGACACAACACCCAGTGACCAGTGGATTACATGAAAATCTAAGCTTTACTTTTTCAGCAGCTTTGGCGTCACTGCTTTCAGAACATTGTGTTTGTGCCAGCAATACAGTGCTTATTCCTGAGATTTAAGGTCTGTAAGTGCTCAGCATCCTCTCTCCTTCCCTTGATATCGGTGGCAACTGAGGGCACTCAGTACAGTTTGTCTTGTCTGTTTTAAAGCACTTCCCAAATTCTCAGTGGGATTTAGGGGGATGTACCCTGGATGCACTTAAGTGCTCAGAGCAAGGGATAGCTAGAATGCCACTGCCACTCTCCCTCAGCCCTCTTCTCATGGCCCTTTGTATTCACTTCATTGTTCATTTTGTTAAAGACCTTTGGTTTAATTCACTAAAAATCTGTATACCATTTGTACTTAAAATCCAAATTTATATTAAATGCTGCCTCCCCCCCCCCACGCGCACACATTTGTTTGTTCATTTTTAATTGCACTGACAATTGGATCTAACTTTGTGTGTGTGTGTGGTGTTTTTTTTTTTTTTTTTTAAGTGTGTGGGATGGATGTTCCATTTGCTTTGTAAATTACTCCTAAAACTCTTTATAAAGACAATAAAATGGGCTATAGGTTTTTCATGTTGGATTGTGTTTTTAATTACACCCTCTTTTCCTCCTGGGGCTGTCTCTCTAATATTCTTAGGATATGAGCAGTAATTGTAGGCTATTTTATGGTACTATATTACAGCAGTGACCAAAGAGCCATGCAAATCAAAGCAATGACATTTACTAGCCAGGATGAAAAAGTATGACCCTATTTACAGTGTCCCTGTTGGGTCTACCAAATTAATTGCTTTGTCCCAATTTTCTTAAACACCTGTTAACTCTCTGGCCACCTGAAGATGCCTCTGGGCAGCTAAGCCAGTGGAAATGATAATGAACTGGCTGGAGGCATGTACATCTCAAGAATCCTTCCCAACCAGAGCTTTTGTTTTGTTGTCACCCTGTCCTCTAAATTCCATAATAGTGTTTTAGGTCTCAATACCCTCCTGTTAACACCTCTGTTCCCACCTAGCTACACTGTTCCTGTACTGCTTCAATTCCTACTTACTTAAAATACAATGACAGATCTCAGAAATATCTGATATTTGCATCCTAAAAAAATTGTCACACTAAATATAGTTCAATACATTTGATTTTTAAAATATTCTGAAGCCTCCAATTTAAGGTAAAAATACTTATAATGATTTATGGCATCCTATTTATGCTATTTGCTGGCTAACGTCCCCTATGTGATGCTGAAGATTCACTTCATATATCAAAAACATTTCTAGATTCAATTTAAAAAGCACTAGATGATTAGAAGGGAAAGGTATGCTCTTCTCCATATCCCACATGCTTTGTTGCCATATCAAACACTTCAGCACACTAATTAGTTAGTAATTGAATATGCTAAATAATTTAATGGAACTTTATATCTGGAAATTAACAAAAGCACTTAAAGTCCATATATCGATATTTATGTTTTAACTTGGAACAGCTACTTAAAGATTAGGTATGCATCACATCACCTTGAACCTTGCAGAATGCTATATTAATTACTAAATTGCACACATGCACACTTAGTCTGTCTTATCCATGAGATAGAATTCATCTGATAGTAAGAATGGAACTATTGTCTTTGAAGCATATACATTCACAGAACCCATCAGGATTGTGACCAGTTTGATTTCCCTCCTGATGTTTTCAGTCACTGGAATGTCCATACCATTCCCTGTTGAAAGTGCTTTGTTTTTTCTATTTTTAACATTTTTCTGCTTATTTTGATTTAACCTCTTATTGCCGTTACTTCCCAGTTTAATGAACACTTACAATAAGTAAATAGGTTGTAAGGGACCACAACAAAGTCTTACCCATATGGAACAAGCCTGCTTTTCAGATTAATTGCATCTTTTGCTTGTTTAAATTATAGGACACAATGAAATGGGCTTAGTCTAAAGTGGGGGGGTGGGGTGGAGAATATGCCTCCTTTGTGTTTTTAGTTCAGTAACCTATCTTCCTTCCTCTTCTATTTTTGGATCTTAGTAACACATTTTAATAATCATCATAAATCTGTAAAATGGCTTGTGGAGTGACATTAGCACAAAGAACATATGGATCATTGTGAAATATCTCCTTGAATTTCTATGGGTGTGAATTCATCTAGAATTGTGCCTATTCTGTGCATTACAAAAATAATTCTTCTGTTCAGTGTGAAGTTTAATTTTTAAACAAATTTTTAAAGTTTTTTCCTTTACATTAGTTTTGTAATTTTTCACACGCCACTCTCAAGATCAAACTTATGCAGATCTCTTTGTAAAGAATCTATGCCTCCCTCCTGGTTTTATGGGCTTACTTTATTTGTGGCTGGGGAGCATAGTTAAGTACAGTGAAGTATAAAACTAAGTTGACTACTAGGAAAGAAATGATCATTCCTGTTTATAAAATGGTATCTACAATCTAACCTCTTACTTTTCAAGCTTTCTTCACCAACACACACATTTTCACTTATGTACACGTGACCTTTTAACTGTGTGCCATTTTAGCTGTAGATTAATTATTGATTTCTCTCGAGTCACAATATTCATGATGCTGAAAAAGAACATAATTCTTTATTTTATTTTTCAAAACATGTGTTACTCTGTGTGGAATTCCTTGTTTCTCCCTGACATTATCAAAATGATACTGGGCAGGAAAATAACTGTAATTAAAAGACTAACTCTGGCTTGCATCCAAATGGAAGAATCTTGTGAAATATCAGATAAATCACTGAAGTAAGCAAAAATAAGCCCTGTAGGTGATACATTATTTATAATATAAATTTTCTTCTTTAATAATATTGGGTGGAGAAATATTTTTAGTAAAATAGTTTGTATTTCTCAAACTTTTACCTTCTCTGACAGCCTTTTAAATTAAGCAGGCCTTATAAACCTCTTGTGAGCTAAACAGGTTATGATCACCTCCTTTTTACAGATTATGTAAAATTGAGGGGAGAAGTTCAGGCCAAAAATTTTCCAACTTGAGTGTCTAAACGTAGGCATCTAAATGTAAGTGAGATATGGAAAATGTTTATATGGATTTTGGCTGCCAAATTTAAAAATTATGGCTTAAATAATTCAATATTTTCTACAGCCAATTGGTTGATCTGATGTTTTCTCAGATTGTCCATGAATAGATTATGATCAACACTTTCAAAAGTGACAAGTGGTTTTTCACTGCCTTAGTCTGTGACTGCCCAACTTGAGACCACATTTTTAAGGAGACGGGTATTAAACCCTTTTTTTGAAGATCAGGCCCCTTTATGTTAGCTCAATCTTTAAATGCCCAGCTTGAGACATCAAATTACTAGTCACTCTTGAAAGTCTAGGTCCATAATTTTACTACTTTTTCAGTAAATTGATTTCATGATCCTAATGGCCCAATGAGGAGTTTAACTATTTGAAGCTAGTTACTACCATAAGTATTTGGTATTCATAACTGAGAGCTTAGTGCCTTTTTTTTTTTAAATGGTATAATTTTCGTTTTCTGAATGTACCAGAACTGGTTACCTTACATTGGCCAAATTTGCTGGTTTGCACTAAGCACGCATATTCATATAATATAAGCTTCAGCCTTGTGTGAGAGAGAAACTGATCACACAAACATTAACAGAAAAGTTAGGAAAAAAAGGGTACAAACATGGTCTGATTATTTTTTTTTAATGGTGATTCAGATTTACCCACATCTTCACAAATACTGTTTGTAGCTATTCACTGAGCTCCAGTCCAAAAATACCAGTCAGTGGTAAAGCCAGGGAGAGAACTCAGGAATCCTAGACTTCAGTCATGTATGGTAGCCTCTCATTTAGTGTTTTGGAACAAGTCCAAAACTAATCAGAGGGATTCATGAGATTGTGTGCAGACAACTGTAGAACTTTGTGTTGGATAGTAAACCATGATTAGTGATTAGCTTAATTAGCACAAACAATATATTAATGCGACAGTTGCCATACTGGATCAAAGCCTGTGGTCTATCTAGTACAATATCCTGGATCTGTCAGTGGCCAATACCATATGCGTCAGAGGAAGGTTTAAGAACTCCATAGTAGGCAGGGGGTGAGGGTGGGGAGCTCCTCCCGTGTTTCTAATAGAGACTGCTTTAAGCGCGGAATCACTAATTCCAAATTTTTGTTGGCACAAATTATAACAACTCTGGATATTATTATGTTTAAATGTCCAATCCTTTTTTTGAGTTTTGTTAAGTTCTTGGCCTCAACAATTTCCTGCATCAATTGATTCCACAGTCTGACATGTTGTTGTATGAAAAAAATTCTTTTCAGTTTTGAATTTACCACATTTAATTACATTGAATGCACTCTTGTTCTTGTATCAGTTGAGTTCTGTGAGGGAAGTCACAAAAATTCCCTGACTTGCTTAAGTCCAAACTCATTTATATCACTTTTGAACCGTATAAATCCCTCTTTGTTCATAGTCCAGGTAAAGTGCAGGCAGGTGTATGGGAAGCAAATAATACAAGACCCAGAAGTGACCTTAGTTTAAATGAGAATTATGGAATAGTTTAAAAAGAAGCTCCTGAATTGTTACATGTACATGATAATCTGAAAATCAGACCCCTAATGGACAACCTCTGTAAAATATTGTTTTGGCGAAGGGAGAGATGCTATTTGATGTCTGCAAATGGAATGCAACTTTTCCCTGTACTGAACTTCATACATGTTTTCACAAAACCAAGTAAATTGTTTGACAATCAATTGCATGATAAAGATATTTTAAAGTAAGATTGTTTGTTTAAACTGCAAATCGCATGCAAGCTTATTGGCATAAAGGGGAAAAAGCTCAGTAGAAATAATTATCATGGGCTGATCACAAATGCTTCACAAGTAAACTGAATGTCCTTACAGATGGATGATAAATACTGATTCTGTGGGGAGCACTTATTTTTCTTCTGAATCTTTTACATCGGGGGGGAAAAAAAACAGAATGAGAATTTATATTAAGGATGTCCTTCCTGTCTCCCTGTCCCAGTCCCCTCTGAATCTCACTCAAACTTGAGTTTCCTTTCTTGGAAAATAAAGTACCTGTTAGGCTTTACACTTCTTGATGGAGTTAGACCAGTGGTTCTCAAACTGTGGGTGTTAGACTTGCTGGGTTTTGTGAGTGAAGCCAGAGCCCCACTGCCTGGGGCCAAAGCCCATTGGCTTCAGCCGAGGGTGGCAGAGCTCAGGTTACAGGTCTGCCACCTGGGGCTGAAGCCCGTGGGCTTCGGCTTTGGCCTCCCTGCCTAGGGCAATGGGTGCAGGTTTTGGCTTTGCCCAACCCACTACACCCAGGCCGGCATGGCTCAGGCAAGCTCAGGCTTTGGTCCCCCTCCTGGGGTTGTGTAGTAACTTGTTAGAAGGGAATGCAGTGCTATGAAGTTTGAGAACCCCTGCATTAGACTATTTCTTTAGCATGTATATTGTGAAGATGTTTAGGAAAAGTGACTTGCTTAAGTGAGAATTAGGATCCAAATGTGGAACTTTGCTCACCACGGTGAGCACTTACCCTTATACAGAGTCTCATGAAGTTCATAGAGCTATGCACATGAGTAAGGGTTCACCAATATGAGTACGTATTCCATAATCAGACTCTTTGAGGTGAAAATTACAGAATAGTTGTAAAGACTGCTCTTTGAACACCAACCCTAGCTATGGCCTGTGCAAAATCCCAAAGTTTAGCACTAGCTAAGTGTTTTCAGCTATGTACAGTATTATAAAGCGAAGTAGCATTCCTCCTCTGAGCCACATGTTGAAAATTTGTACTTAATGAGTTTTCATTCTAGGTATCCTGGGTTCATTCAGTGGTTGTTTATACTGGCAGTGTCTTGGAATCTTTCTTAACACAGACTTTTTGTTTAACATAACTTCATCAGGAATCTGTTTGTTTTTGGTTATTTCCAGTTTTATGCAAGTCTGTATAGCCTTCTTGATTCTACTTAATCTGAGCTGATCTGCAGTTTTTCAGTCCCAGTTCTGTTCTCATCAAGTTGACTTTTTGTTTGATTATGGTTTCAGGGAATAGATCTCATTGCAAGCAGTGCAGTGGATTGGCATGCTAGGAATAAGGAGGATGAATTAAAAATCAAAACATTATTATTTCTCTTGGCTATCTAGGAATTATTTCACTTTTATGATTTTTTTCCTTCCCCAGTTCATATATAAACTTAAATTAAAATGAAACCAACATTATTTTGAGCTGGAGCCTGACATCTTCAGAGTCCATTTCATTGACACAAAGGAGGCAGTTTTATGGTGATCAACAGAAAATACTTTCTTTACACCCACAGTTCTTAATGACTCCTATATGTAATGGGAGATGTTGCTTCAGCATATGCCTGAAACACAAGCTGCTTCTTCATCTTATTTCCTTTCTCTTTCTCCCAAATTAGTGGCACATTTCAAGTAGAAGTTCAACAGTGAACGAGGAAGGATTCATCCCTCATGTTACAGAACAAGTGACATCCAGCTGACCCTTTTTTGTATTGGGGTAGTGAAGGCTCTTTCCTGGTAACTTGATCTATTGCAATAGCACCATCTTCAAGACTCTAACAGTAAGGGCTAAGGCAGAGCTTTCTGAATTAAAGTTGGACGTCTGCTGAAAGTATGGATCTGGATCCAGATTTAAAACATACCTAAAATGAGGAGGCATTTGGATCCACGATTTTGTTTTATCCCCTTGTAGAGTTAGGGGCCAAGCATAGTATTGGAATCCAGATTGAATTATTGAACCAGCCACAAATTCCTCACATGAAAATAGGAGTGTTCACTGGTAATTGTGCAAAGTAGTTAGTGGAAGTGTTCTTAATTTTCACAAATTAAATGATCCCCACTGTTGCTCTGATTTATGCTACAAACAGTACATCAATCACACCACCATAGCAACCACTTTTGCCTTGGCCAAACAAATAATTCAATTGTGGTGGTACTGGGGGGGGGGGAGGGAGGAGGGGAATTTATCTCTGCTGTATAACCTCAATTGAGGACTTTAATTCAATTGTATTAAGGGGAGACTGAAAAAAATTAGCTTCAAACAGCCACACTCAGATCAATTCCCTGGCTTCTGTCCTGCTATTCCCAATATTTTCAGCAGCCTGGGTACTTTGAGTGTGCGCCGGTGTGGGAAATAATATTGAAGTGGAAGGTCGTCACTCAAAGACATTACAGTGTGTCATGAACTCAATCTCGGTGCTCTGAAACCATAGGTGCTGATTCTGTGGGTGCTCCGGGGCTGGAGCACCCATGGGGGAAAAATGGTGGTGCTGAGCAGCAACTGGCAGCCTTCATCAGCTCCCCCACACACACCCTCAGAGATGTTCAAATAAACTTCTTTCATAGACTAGTCTCCTTTCTAGTCTGGGCCAAATCCTTTCCCCAGAACAGTTCTTGTTAGTTCCAGCTCAGGTGGTAACTAGGGGATTTCTCATGACTGGCAGCCCCCTTTGTTCTGTTCCACCCCCTTTTATTGCTTTGGTACAAGGTGGGAATCTTTTCTCTCTGGGTCCCCACCCCTCCTTCCAAATGGAAAAGCACCAGGTTTAAGATGGATTGGAATACTAGGTGACATGGTCACATGTCCTGTGAGACCTCAAGCCTCCATTCTTTCCGGTCTGACACACAGGAAGGCTTACAAGTCAACGGAGCCATTTACAACCAGTTTTTTCTAGTTAATAGGAGCCATCAAGATCCTAAGCCACCATTAATGGCCTACACTTTGCATAATTAGAATAGTACTTCAGAGTAATACTTCATATTTCTAGCTTCAAATGCAAGAATGATACATTTATACAAATAGGATGAACACACTCAGGAGATTATAAGCTTTGTAATACCACCTTACAAGAGATCTTTTGCATAAAGCATATTCCAGTTACATTATATTCATACTTATAAACATATTTTCATAAAACATATGGAGTGCAACATCAAAGAGGTCACCTGGTCTTTGTTCTCCAACACCTTTGGCTTGCTGCTTGCAGAGGAGAGGGCCAGGATACAATGTGTCAGTCATTCTATGTGCCCAGGCACCCCGTCGGCAGTCCCAGCTGCCATCTAGGGGTCTCTGCAATGATTTCAATACTTACATATGTGAGTAATACATAGGGGGGGAAATGAAACACGCACAGTATTCAGAGAAAACATTAAAAACATTCTCACTTCATCACACAATGTTAGTCTTTCTCCTCCTAACAACTACTAGGATTTGAATAGAAGGACAATCCTCTGTATCCCACCTGATGCTCATCTTTCCAATCAACTTCTTGAGTAGCCACCATTTCACCACCCTCATCCATTTCAAGTTCTTCCCTACAAATGGCTGGACCTGCTCCCTAGCCTCTCTGACTTTGACACATGCTTCCCTAGCTGGTCATTAGGGAGATACCCAAACCTGAGCCGTCCTTTGTGGGTGACAAATCTGAGGAATTGTCACAGATTGAAGTGTCAATAGAGGAGTTTTTGGAATTAATTGATAAACTTAACAGTAACAAGTCACCGGGACCAGATGACATTCACCCAAGAGTTCTGAAAGAATTCAAATGTAAAATTGTCCTTTAAATCAGCTTCTGTACCCAATGACTGGAAGATAGCTAATATAACACCAATAATTAAAAAGGGCTCTAGAGGTGATCCCGGAAATTATAGACCAGTAAGTCTAATGTCAGTACCAGGAAAATTAGTTGAAACAATAGTAAAGAATAAAATTGTCAGACACCTAGAAGAACATAAATTGTTGGGCAAAAGTCAACATAGTTCCTGTAAAGGGAAGTCATGTCTTACTAATCTATTAGAGTTTTTTGAAGGGGTCAACAAACATGTGGATAAGGGGGATCCAGTGGACATAGTATGCTCGGATTTCCAGAAAGCTATTGACAAGGTTCCGCACCAAAGGCTCTTACGTAAATTAAGTTGTCATGGGATAAGAGGGAAGATCCTTTCATGGATTGAGAACTGGTTAAAAGACAGGGAACAAAAGGTAGGAATAAATGGTACATTTTCAGAATGGAGAGGGGTAACTAGTGGTGTTCCCCCAAAGGTCAGTCCTAGGACCAATCCTATTCAACTTATTCATAAATGATCTGGAGAAAGGGGTAAACAGGTGGCAAATTTTGCAGACTATATTAAACTGCTCAAGACAGTTAAGACCAAAGCAGACTGTGAAGAACTTCAAAAAGATCTCTCAAAACTAAATGATTGGGCAACCAAATGGCAAATGAAATTTAATGTGGATAAATGTAAAGTAATGTACATTGGAAAAAATAACCCCAACTATACATACAATATGATGGGGGGCTAATTTAGCTACAACTAATCAGGAAAGATCTTGGAGTCATCATGGATAGTTCTCTGAAGACGTCCACGCAGTATGCAGTGGCTGTCAAAAAAGCAAAAAACAAACAAGATGTTAGTAATCATTCAAAAAGGGATAGAGAATAAGACGGAGAATATCTTATTGCCCTTCTATAAATTCATGGTACGCCTACATCTTGAATACTGCATACAGATGTGGTCTCCTCATCTCAAAAAAGATATACTGGCATTAGAAAAGGTTCAGAGAAGGGCAACTAAAATGATTAGGGGTTTGGAACAGGTCCCATATGAAGAGAGATTAAAGAAGGCTTTTCAGCTTGGAAAAGAGATATGATAGAGGTATATACAATCACGAGTGGTGTGGAGAAAGTGAATAAGGAAAAGTTATTTATTTGTTCCCATAATATAAGAACTAGGGGTCACCAAATGAAATTAATGGGCAGCGGGTCTGAAATAAATAAAAGGAAGTTCTTCACACAGCACACAGTCAACTTGTGGAACTCCTTGCCTGAAGAGGTTGTGAAGGCTAGGATTATAACAGGGTTTAAAAGAGAACTAGATAATTTCATGGAGGTTAAGTCCATTAATGGCTATTAGCCAGGATGGGTAAGGAATGGTGTCCCTAGCCTTTGTTTGTCAGAGGGTGGTGGATGGCAGGAGAGAGATCACTTAATCATTACCTGTTAGGTGCCCCAGAGGGAGAGAACCTGGCATTGGTCACTGTCGGCAGACAAGATACTTTGGTCTGACCTCTGACCCAGTATGGCCATTCTTATGTTCTTATGTCATCCATGGTCCCTATTCTTTGAGCTCTGTTATCTTTAAGTTTATAAAACCTAAGTTCTCAGGCAGCAATTGTGTGGTTTGCAGGAAGACATTCCTAGTAGGCAGGTAGCAGTGCTGAACAAATGATGTGGCCCCTGCTTCACTACAACTGGTTATAGCCAGTCTGTGTTAAATCTCTTATGTATATATGCGGCAATGGCTGTTGTGGAAGGTGCTAATGGGTGTGACACTATTCCTGATGAGTATGGCTTAATACTGTAAAAAAGTTAGTGATAGCTCCACAATATTGATTCAAACGTGCAGCTCTCATTAGATGGTACTGCAGAGCAGGTGTGGTTGAAGGAAAAATTAACTTATTGTTCATTTTTTATTGGTGACAACAGTGTACATAATTATGATAACCTAGTATAAGGTAGAGTTTTATTTACTCTTCCTCCTTTAAAATCCTGAAACATTCCTTTCCTCTAGGATGTTCCCATCAAATATTGATACCTTTCATTCCGCACTCCCCTACATTCACTGAACACATCTTTGTAGCCTTTCTTTAAAGGAGAGGGTACGGAGTACCATCAAAATACTAACTTAATTTTTGTAATTGTTGCACACACAGAAGAATCCGCTACCCTGTGCTAAATAAGAGACTAAAAGCTCCAAGGGAATTTCCTTACCTAAATGCTCTTCCCATTTATTTGTGTAATTACATTTTTCTTCCATATTCATTTTAATAAGTTTAGCATATAGTCACGAAATTATGCCTTGAGCGCTTCTAGAGTTTATCTCCTTGTCAATCTGAAAGTGGTCTATTGAATCCCTCTATTTTCGGAGGGGGTTGAAATGTTTTAATTGTATATAATTAAATATTGGCATCTTATCAATATTGTGCAATATACTTGCATCATCACTTTCTCCCCTTTAATTAAACAAGCTAGGAAAAAGTAGAGAAGGTTTCCCCCCGCCCCCCTCCTCATTTTTATAAGAATTGAGATCAGTGTTGTCCAGAGGAAATTGGGATTATATCTAATTGTAATTCTTCTAAAAGCTTAGCACACATTTCTATTGCAAGTGGTTTTTTTAAAAAAAGAATGTAATATATGAGAATATGATCACTTTTACCCATATGATTCTAGCCATCCAGGTTAGTGATATCATGTCCATATCATATGCAAGACTTTTCCACATAGGCACGCTATGTGCCTAATCCTATAATTGTTGCAAATGGGCGGTAATATGCCCTGCTATATACTTTATCAGGTATTTTTTCCCAACAGAATCAGAACTAGATGTAAACTGGCGCAGCTGCATTGATCTTTTTGCTAATTTACACGAGATGAGAAATTAGCTCTGTATTTTTCACTGTAAATATATTTGAACACTTAGGTCAAGTACTAATATTTAAGATTGTTACAATTGACACCAAAAGCCTGCGACTTCTCTTTATATTCCTAATACAAAGCATAGAGATGAAGAGGTCCATAATCCTCATTTAAAATCTTCTCCTATTGCACAACTTGGTTTTCTAGACTTGCATTTATTCACAAAATACTATCTTTTCTGATTGATTGTGTGCAAAATGTTCCATGGCCATTGGAAATATGATCAATGATGGGGGCGGCCTTACCTGGTACCTCTCTGGAGGTCAATGGGTTCTGAGTAACCTATTACATTTGTCATAATCTATAAGGTTTTATGAAGAGGTTCCTTTGTTGTGTTTCCCCCACCTCCCCCTGCACAAATTGAAAGGATTCTAGAAACAGATATAGCTTGGGTCTTTAGAGAAAACAGGAGGAAAAAAAAAAGCTGGAAACTGGAACAATATAGTCTGTGTACTGATTTAGTTCCACGATGGGGGGTGTGGGGGGGGGGAAATCCTGGCTCCACTGAAGGGAAGTTTTGCCTTTGATTTCAGTAAGCTTTGGATTTCATCCTAGGAATGTCTTTTCCAAGATTCTGGGGCTGGATTTGTTAAAACTATCAACGAAACAGTTTGATTATATATGCATAAGACATAATTGTATTCCAGTATAAAACAGCTTAAGATGGAATTCTGTAAACTTACTGTTACTTTCAACTCTCAGGTACCTTCAGCTTTCAAGTGTGAGACTGATAGCCATGACTCTAAGTTCTTAAAATTCAAGTTTAAGGGCCTTCATATACTATGGACATTTTCTTTTTTGTTAACCATGTATCCATATGTGGTAACTTAAACTTAAATCTTAATGTAATAGGTTACAATATTCAAAGAGGCTATTACCATATATAAATCATTTCCCCAGGCAATAAATGAGGGGATTCCAGAAAGACTTTTACTACCTCTTAGTGTAGGACTCTATCCAGGAAAAATAGCCTGTGGTGCAACATGAGAACTCTCATTCCTGCTGAAATAAATACATTTCCTCTTGTAAAACTCAGAGAAACTTACATTAGGTCAGATATAGAATAAGATGATTCCCAAACTAGTTAGAGAAATGAAATGTAATAAGTCACTTTTTGCCAGTGTCAAATATTGACATGGGCTATAAATTGGAGAAAATTATTTTTCCCTTAATGTGTCCAACTGGATCAGATTTCTCGAATGAAGTCCATTTTCTATCTGTAAAACCAATTGAAAATAGCTTGTGCTGACTTTGGCAGACTCTTCTGATTATATGAGGATTGGCTCAAGAGGTCCAGGCATAAAAGAGAAATATCATGTGACTTGCCAAATACTGACCTATCAGCACAAAGATTGGAACTTAACTGCCATTGACCTTAACCTGAAAAAGTTCAGTTACCCGTGAGCAAAATAGTTCAGAAAAAGCTTTGAATCAGTTCAGACACAATTGAAGCAAGCTATTACTAATTTAAGGATAGTTCTCATTAAAGTTGAGACTAACTTTCAGTACTATTATTTTTGAGTTACAGCCTATATAGACTCAGTAATTATGAGAATTGATGTTCATTGATGGGATTATAAACTCAGAAAATGAGGTCATCATAACAACTACACAATCCTATTTAATATGGCACATCACCACTTCCTTAAAATGTTTTCTGCCTCAGAATCCTGAAATCCTTTTTGCTTAACTGGTTTCTTGGAGCAGAAAGGAATCTGATAGAATCCATTCAACTTCAGCATATTTTCTAGGACTAAATTGGCCAAATGCCTTTGGGTTTATTCTGAGATGGATTTAGGGATCCAGAAAAAAATGTGGGCAGTGAATGGGAGGTGGTGGAGGAAATGATTTTTCTTTTTCCCACAGTATATAGAAAGCTCTTCTTTTTTAAAACTATGCTTTTGGCTTTAGTTAGACTTCAGTATACAGCTTATGAGTCAAGCCTATACTACTTATATAATTTCTAAAGTTTTAGTTCATTTTTCATTATCTAAGGATACACTAGGCCTTCTCAGATCTATAAAAGTGCACTGGTTAGAAAATCTTAGGTTCTCTTGCAGTCAGACATGTTATTTCAGTGGTAGAAAAACAAAGCATGAGGATACATGGCATGTGTCAATAGTGTATGTGGGTGCAGCCTTAGATGACAGACATTGTAGGGCATGTTTTCAATGTGTTATGTGTGGAATTAAGTAGCAGGATTCATTAATAGGGATTGCACACCATCCGTATCTCCTCATGCACTATGGAGAATATGCAGCACTCCTCTGTCTTAAAGTGATTGGGAGGCAGGTGAAGTAATGGCATTGCAAATGGAGGCTTATCTCACAATTTAAAATGGATTTATGGAAGCCTCAAATAAGGGCTGCTCAGCAGGCTTAAAATTGAAACTTTGATAACTGTCAGCCAAATTTTATAATGGTAAGATTATATGGTATCTAGGGGCTGGACCCTTGCTGTGTAGCAGTCTTTAGGAATCCAGTTTGCGTTGAGGTTTTTTTAAACAGAGAAACATTTCTCTCCTCTCTATCCTTCATATATGATGTCTATAGCTATATTACATCAAGAACTAAATTGTCAGTGACTCCTTCTCTGAAGCCAAAAAGTGTAAAAGAAAAAGATGACAAATAATAATTTCCAGTTGCCATATGTTATCTGCTGAATAAGTTGTTCAGGCACCTCCTTGTTAAATACAACCCACTTCCTTCATCAACTCTCAAACAGGAAAATCTACTGGAATAACTGATAAAGAATATTTAATTTCAAGTCAAACTTCATTCTATTATGTCTTCTTCGAGAATATAGTTCCTCAATTTATAGTAGTAAATGAAGAGTTAGCTGGTATCATGGAGGTAGTAGATCAGTGTTTGAAATCTGCTCATAATGAAATACAAGTAATGTATGTGGAGTTATTGATCACTGATTAATGTGCCAGGCTGAGCCGTGTTAGGCCTCAAACTTCTGGAAGTTGTAAGAAGCGAGTACAGTTAAATCCTGCAAGCATAAGCATAATCTATCTAGGAAGCTTTATAGACTAAAGAGGAAACTCTGTAAAGGTAGATACAGACTTGTGGTTACTATGCTCTGCAACCAAATACCTCTTTAAGCTAACTCAAGCATTTTTCAGTCTAGGAAATTGACCACAATTAGCCACATAGAGAACAGATGAGCTGAGCACAAGTGGACAGTTCATAAGATCAAGACATCCACAAATACCACCCTAGAACATTTGGCCACCTTGATTGGTTGACCTGTTTTGAAACACAGACAGCAAATACCATATAAATAAGATGCAGCAGCGCAGGGGTGTGTGTGTGTGTTGACCTAAAAGAAATCACTCTTTGTCAGTCTCACATACACCCCCTGAACTAAAGGGACTTGTGCTTCACTGACTATCTGTGCCTGGCTAGTGCAGGAAATGGTCAACTGAAGGTAATGTATCTTTGGATGAATGCAGGGTAAGATTTGAACTAAAAAGGTCTGGTTATGCTCAAGCTGATTAATCTTAAATCTGTATTAATACTATAGTGTAAGTATATTTAGTAAATTGTTTAAGTTGTTTAGAAATAGTAGAGGTCAATAGTTAATCAATATATAGAAACTGTATATGTTTTGTGCCTTGCTGAAACCGGGTACAGCATTGGTGAAGTTAGCAGTTTATAAATCATAAAAGCTTTACAAGTCGCTGTGCCTGTCTTCAGTATAAGTTACTATCATGTTTATCATAAAAGTCAGTAAAAGTTTATAAGTTATTAAATAAGTTAATAGGTACGTTAAAATTAGTAAACTATAGTTAATTTAATGTATCAGTATTGCATATGAATTTGTGTTGGGGATGGTTACAGTACACGTAAAGTTGCTAGGCACATTCTGTCTGTGTTGCCTTTATAGTCATAAGTCATTAAAAACCTTTTCTTGAGGAATGTTTAGTTTCTCTTTTGCAGATGCTACTCAACCTCATTACATCTGTGTTGGGTGGTGGGAAGTAGCGATCACCTAGAGCCCCACTAGGGCTCTGATGTGAGCCCCCCCTAAGGCTCGGATGTGTGCCTCCTCTTTCCATTAATCTCCACGATCACAAAATCAAAATATTCTACAATTGTGATATAAAAGAATATACTTTAGGCCCAGCAAGAAAAAAATAAAAGCAGAAGAAACCCAATATGCCCATCTAAGGGAGAACTTTTCCAATGCTCCACAACACAGGAACTCATCCTATATATACTTACATTTTAAGTGGAAGAGAAAAAGTATCTCCTTTGAGGAGGGTGGCACAGATTTTTTTCTTTGAAAATCCAGTAACAATGTTTCACTGTTGGTGATGTGCCCTTCTGTGAGAAATTCTAAGACATGTTTATGAGGGAGGCCTACCTACACGATCAAAATGGTCCCAACTGGCCTTTAAAATGTTAGAATTCACCCTCCACTTTTGCTGTTCTGATATTCAAGAAACTGTGTGACACCTGAAATGCAGTATAAAGTGAAGATAATTTATTTCATTCATGCTCATGGTGCCACTACTAAAATTACAATAAATTAATTTTGCTTCACTCAAATTATTTTTCACAGATGAGAATTTCAAGTCTGCTCTATTGTATACTTCCATATTATCAGTCACTACTTAAGATAACATTTCACTTCTCTGGACTGGTAAATTTGCTGTGAGACTGATGGGGAAAAATGAAATAACTTCTGATTAGAAACGAAAGCATGACTTTGATCTAAAGTTGCATGCCACTGAATATGTGGCATGATAATGTACTAAGAATATACCTGGAATTCTATTCAGATTTAAGTGAAAGTACTTGTGTGCTTCATAGTTCACTCTGAAATAACCATTTTCTCTGAACATGCAGGTTGTCAGCAGTTTAGTAGAACTGTGTGCATGTTGCTCTGTCCAGAAGTTCATACAGCCAATAACTGATTTGCTCTTTAGACAATTGTCTACCTTGCTATAGCTATATCTGATTTTTCCAATGTGTATCTTTACTTAACAACTTTTGTCTTTTTTTTTCTGTTTTCTCACACTGAAACCTTAAATAATAACTCAGGTGGTGGTTTTTCTTCTTTCTCTTTATTTTTATTAAATAGGAAATATTGAAGTGGATAGTATTTTGACTGCTACTGGAATTTCAATCATTTATAAATGACTTTTTTTTTTTCTGGTTCCCTTTCTTTGGAGTCTCCCTTCAGAATCTGCCTTTCTTTGCTGTAAACACTGAAAAGGTTGCGGAGTGTACGGTATAATTAGTTTAAAAACCTGTGGGGCCTGACTCTTCACTGCCTTGCATCTTGTGTAGCCCTTTGTCCTTGCACAAAGTGGATGTAAACTGCCATCAGAGTGCCTGGAGAATTCTGAGTTGGTAGTTATTTAACAATCTCTCTCTCTTTTTCACTCACTTTCTATAGGGGTAAAAGATTGCACAAAATTCCAGGAGGTGGAGAATGAGACTTGATGTTCAGAATATCTATTTTAATGTAGAACTGAAGGAACAACATACAAATGTAAATGGTTCAAATTTTGACCTCAGATTTGAGGGCTTAGAGGGCATGATTTAACTCTCTGCTCCTATTACTGTTTCTAAACTGCAACAACAAATAATTTTCAGAGGGAATGAATTCAGTGTATGCATCTACAGTGGGCAGCACCTACCAACAGTTCCCACATAGTGGGATCTGAGTTACTGCAGTATTTCCCTGTATTCAAAAGATGAAATGACTGTTCTCTTACCACTGTGGCTAAATCCTTACTTTTTAATGGCAACTACTGCAATTTTTATGCTTTGCTTCTGTTACCAGTCTAGTGTTGTCTTTTAGATTGCCTTGAACTTGAAGAAAGATGCTATCATGTATCAAGAAACCATTTTTGTCTCTGCCTTATACATTAGATATTTAAAATTATTAAAGCTGCTTTCTGTGTGATATCAAGCTCAGTCTCCTGTACTTGTATATGAAATAACAAAATTAGCTTTTAAAAGACTTTTTTATAATTTCTCCCCTACTACAAAATTTAAATAAAATAGACAATCTCACACGATTTAGTTTTCACTATATGTAGCTTGTCCATTATATTCAAAATTATAGTGTTATGAATGTGAAGCCAGTCTAATCAACTGCATGGCTGACCATCTTAATGTGTTTTTAGTATTTCTTAAATTTATTACTATATATGACTTTTCATTAATATATTTGTTTTAAAATAATACAGTGTGCTTTATACACATGCACTTCAAACAGACAGTTGTACAACGTAAGTGCTTCATTTTCATGCTGGAAAAATAGCTTTAACAATCAGAGTAAGTGCAAAATGCATATTTAGATTTCAAACTTATCAGCATATTTGCTGTGCGCACAAATAAAACTACAGTGGCAAGAACTGCTCATATAGATGTTGCAGGAAAACAAATGTCAGACATTTGAGTTCCAGCTGTAGCTGAACGGTACAGGACACTGACATCCTCTATAAATGAGAGAGGAGTTTCACATAAAAGAAATGACACAAAAGCAAAACACAAATAGAAGTATGGAATGTACAGCAATTAGCTGTTCATGCAACTAGCAATTAAATCAGCAGTGAATCTGCTGTCTATTTCTACATTGAAAGGAAACAACATCCTGATAATCTTTACAATATGTAACCTATCATGTAATAAATATATATATTTCCATAGAAAAATTAGTTTTAACATTCTTGCAAAAAGCTGTGATTCTTATTATTTTGGCACACCACTTGGAGGGTATAAATGCTAAAAGCAAATCTGTCCACAAATGCTGCCTTAGATTTGCAAGATTCCACTTGACATTCTGGCATGATAGTTGCAGTTGAAAATGGCATTTTTTCCCTTTCCTCTTTCTACCATTTGAAATTCAAAATCATAGCTCTTTGCCAGCCAAGCAGAAGTTGATTTTCAGTGGGATGTATGGACACTTGTCCATGTGACTCCCATTGACCTCAGTGGGAGTTGTATGGCTAAATTTACTTGCTGAAAATGCACAGCATCCTACATCCCAGAGCTTTCTAAAACACTGCTTCTTTATTATGATTTATATTGGTAGAAGTATTAGCCTCTGCAACTCTTTTTAGATGATGAGAATTTCTGATTCTCTAGTCAAGAGTGTGATGCCCCTCTTCCTCCCCCACCCCCCAGTCAGTTCTATAACTGTTGTATTTTTGAATGATGGACCAGATCCTCAGATGTGTCAGAGCTGTGCTTGACACACCTTGGAGTGGGCAGAATAGGTGGTTTTAACAACTAGATTTTGGGATGCTGCAACTTTCATCAGTACATAGCATCTCTCAAGGAGCCATATAGCCAGCCAAGATCATTGACACTGCCCTGGTTTCCCCCCGTCCCTGCATGTTCCCCACCTTAGAATGTCTCGTATAACAGGAGAAACATCAGCAGCTACCTTAAGGTAGTTTTAAGTCACATTTTCCTTACCAAGTTTGGATCCGCAGACCCTGATATTTGTAGTGGGGTCGTAGAGGTGTAAGTTCTAACTCTGGCTTAAAGGATTGAAAACCACAATACATGCAATAAGTATGTCACTTTGTTTGCAGTTATTGGGGTTAGAAACTTCAGGCTTCCCTTCTCTATCCTTTTAATTCTACTATTCATTTAAAGAACTGCACATTGGAAACCATTTGCAGTGCACAACTCCGCCTCTCATTGGTTCTGCAAAACCTGTGCAGAATTCTGCACATTCTTGAGTGCCATCTACTGGTGTACTTAATAACTATTTCCATATCTACAAACATGTCTCTCTTCCAGAGTATTCTTTTAGCAGAAAACTTTTTTTATGCCACAAGGTACCTTTACTACTTTTATTTATTTAGAAAATACTAACAGGTCTATAAATCTTTGCCAGGTAAATATCAGAAACAAAACAATGACCATTGCAACAGTGAGCTTTGTTTAGAGACATTAGACAGGAATATAGTCATCAGATGTGTCTTTAATGGGGTTTTACCATGTTAGCGTGAGCGCCATTACAACACCTCTGGCAAGCCGTTTCTAGTGATTACACTTAAGAAACTAGCCATGTCTATAAAGTGTTAAGTCAAAAAATTGGACAGATGTGCTGATTTATTTGTCCTCTGACTATTTTGTAGGATATGTAATTGGCGTGTCATTCCTTTACAGCTGTACTATTTTTCTTTTTCCAATGAAAGACTATCCGTATAAGCCACCTTTTAAAGCGCTAGATGAATGGTGCAAAGAGAAACCTCTATTAGTAATTGCCGCTGCTGCTGCTGCCAGCTTCCACAAACTGCAGCTTCAGGAACTCATGACTGCTTCTCAGGACAAATGAAAAGTACTGCGGCACAAGGCTAGACCTAACCTTCTATGCCTTTGTCTTAATTGTCCTCCCCTCCTTCCATATCCAACTAGTAGAGATAATTGTTCCTCGTTGCTACTAGGGGCCCAATCTTGCATAATTACTCATGTAAATGTCCTACTGCCTTCAAGGATAATTGCTGTAAGTGTTGCAGGATCAGTGGACGAACTTTGGGAACTCAATGTGCATGTGTAAGGAATTGTGTGACATCTTCCCAGTCAATATATCCTCCCCTTCTGTTTAGCAGGATGGCCTAAATTGAATGGAGAGACCTGTAGTAGTGTTGGAACACAGCCACCTGTGTGAAGTAACGCATCACCATAACTCACATACTTAGTATGCCATGGCTAGCCTGATACACTAACATGGCTCTTCGCTGAGAAATTAAGTATGAGGCTCTCATCCTTCCAGTAAAAGACAACATGAGAGAGCCTAATTATATAGGAAGTATTACATTATGCTTAGACTGGAGATAACAATCCTGCTTCTGTAAATGTCTAAGCTCTTGATTCCTGCAAATTAACGCTGTGGTTAGGGATGAGAAAACTCTGACACATTAGGATTAGCAGCATTCAGGAGAGCTTGTTTGCATGACCTATGACTAGCTGCATCCTTTTTATAAACATTACAGTATCCATACAATCCATGAAATATTTACCTTTTAGGGTGGATAGCCGAGCCAATTCTGTTATTCTGGATGTGACCCTTTGCTATACCTTTCTATCAGTATAATCAGATCTCTGGGAGGGAAAAGTGGTGGTAATGGTTGTTGTAGATATAATTTGATTTGTATCGAAGTTAAAATGGATACACAAGTAATGCATAGGTTTTAATGCAATATGAAATATATAGTATTAAAAGATATTACAGACCATTATGCCACTTACTAGAAACTATTACATTCTAGTACTTACGAGGCCATAAAGGGCAAAAAATACATGATGTAGTCCAAAACTGGACTAACATTCTGGCTGACATGTGACAAATATTAAATTTAGGGTTGTTGTTGTTTAATCATGGCTAACTCATGAGATTAACTAAAAAATTAATCACAATTTAAAAAATTAATCCCGATTAATCAGTTTTAATCACATTGTTAAATAATATAATACCAATTGAAATTTATTAAATGTTTTTCTACATTTTCAAATATATCTATTTCAATTACAACACAGAATGCAAAGTGCTCACTTAATTTTATTACAAATATTTGCATAAAAATGATAAAAGATATAGTATTTTTCAATACACCTCATACCAGTACTGTACTGTGATCTCTTTATCATGAAAGTGCAACTTACAAATGTCGATTTTATTTGTTACTGTCAAGGCTAATTCCCCATTCTGGCACTTCGAGTGCAGAAGGTGGGGGCTCGCAAGGATTCTAAAAATTAATAGTGGCCACTCCAGGCTTGTATTAAGCTGTAACCTTGAGAGTTTTTCGCTGACTCATAGACTCTAAGGTCAGAAGGGACCATTATGATCATCTAGTCTGACCTCCCGCATGATGCGGGCCACAAAAGCTGACCCACCCACTCCTGAAAGTATTCTCTCCCTTGACTCAGCTGTTGAAGTCCCCAAATCATGATTTAAAGACTTCAAATCACTGAGAATCCTCCAGCAAGTGACCCCTGCCCCATGCTGTGAAAGAAGGCGAAAAACCTCCAGGGTCTCTGCCAATCTACCCTGGAGGAAAATTCCTTCCCGACCCCAAATATGGTGATCAGCTGAACCCCGAGCATGCGGGCAAGATTCTCTAGTCAGACCCTCTGGAAAAAGTTCTCTGTAGTAACTTTTAATATCCCATCATTGACCATTGTTGCTAATTACCAGCGATGGCACGTTATTGACCTATTGACTAAAATCACTGTATCCCATCAAACCATTCCCTCCATAAACTTATCAAGCTTAATCTTAAAGCCAGAGAGGTCTTTCGCCCCCGCTGTTTCCCTCAGAAGGCTGTTCCAAAATGTCACCCCTCTGATGGTTAGAAACCTTCATCTAATTTCAAGCCTAAACTTCCCGACGGCCAGTTTATATCCATTCGTTCTCGTGTCCACATTAGTACTGAGCTGAAATAATTCCTCTCCTTCCCTGGTATTTATCCCTCTGATATATTTAAAGAGAGCAATCATATCCCCCCTCAGCCTTCTTTTGGTTAAGGTAAACAAACCGAGCTCCTCGAGTCTCCTTTCATATGACAGATTTTCCATTCCTCGGATCATCCTAGTGGCTCTTCTCTGTACCCGTTCCAGTTTGATTTCATCCTTTTTAAACATGGGAGACCAGAACTGCAAACAGTACTCCAAATGAGGTCTCACCAGTGCCTTGTATAACGGAACCAGCACCTCCTTATCCCTACTAGAAATACCTTGCCTAATGCATCCCAAGACCGCATTAGCTTTTTTCACGGCCATGTCACACTGCCGACTCATAGTCATCCTGCGATCAACCAGGACTCCGAGGTCCTTCTCCTCTTCCATTACTTCCAACTGATGCATCCCTAGCTTATAACTAAAATTCTTGTTATTTATCCCTAAATGCATAACCTTACACTTCTCACTATTAAATTTCATCCTATTACTATTACTCCAGTTTACAAGGTCATCCAAATCTCCCTGCAGGATATCCCGATCCTTCTCCGAATTGGCAATACCTCCCAACTTTGTGTCATCCGCAAACTTTATCAGCCTACTCCTACATTTGGTTCCGAGGTCAGTAATGAATAGATTAAATAAAATTGGACCCAAAACCGAATGATGCTGCCACCAGCCAAGTGCAGAACTTCTTTGAGAGCCCAGGAAGGCACACTTGGGAATTCCTTCCTGTGGAGTACCCTCAAGCCCTTTCCCCCCCCCCCCCCCCGGGGAAGAGCTGAGAAAGGGGGGGGAGAGAAATCAGCTGGTGCCACCAGCTAATTAAACATGTGCACAAACCTCTTAAGACATACAAATCCAATTGTGTTCTTAAAAAAGGTAAATTTTATTAATAAAGAGAGAAAATACATCTGGGAACTCAGACTATTGCTAGATTTTTAAAAGAGCAACTACAAGAATTAAGCACCAAGAATAGCTTTCTTGAGGTCCAGCTTAAAGGTTACAAGCAAAACAAAAGCACCTGGGGTTAGCACAGTGGAATCCACAAAATAAAAGGAATAAACCTAGTTGCATCTTCCTAGACATTTCCTGATCTACTAACTCATTTAAAACCCCAGATATGTAGTTTCTAGGTATGATACTGATTTTTTTTTTTCCAAACCTGGCCCAAGATCTTACCGCATAGCGGCTGTCCTATTCACCTCTCTCCAGGAGAACAACAGACAGACAGACAGACAAAAGAGGAGTCTCTTGTTTCAATTTTAAAGTTCTAGTCTTCCCGTTGGCTCTTTTGACCAGGTGCCCACTCACTTCCTTTTAACTATATATAGCAGTGAGACTTTTTAACCCTTTACAGGTAGAACAATTAGAGAACAGCAACTGAGGGATTTTATCGCTACTGGCAGCCTGCATGTCCATAAAAGGGAGCTACGGCCCCCCCCTTTCATTTATCACCGTTACATAACTGCATTCAAAAACACAACAATGTTAAACTTTAGAGACAGCAAGTCCACTCAGTCCTACTTCTTGTGCAGCCAACCGCTAAGAGAAACAAATTTGTTTACATTTATGGGAGATACTTATTTACAATGTCACATGAAAGTGAGAACAGGCATTCGCATAGTGCTGGTGTGGCAAGATATTTACATGCCAGATGCACTAAAGATTCATATGCCTTTTCATGCTTCAGCCACCATTCCAGAGGACATGCTTACATGCAGATGATGTTCATTTAAAAAAATAATGCATTAATTAAATTTGGGACTGAACTTCTTGGTGGAGAATTAGGTTAAGGTTAGGGCAACTCATAAAGATGTTGCAATAGAATAGGATTTCCATGTTTTATGACCTCTGACAGTATGCAGTCTTTTCCGGGAGCCTTTTCGTTGGGGAGACCGTCTATGGCAAGGTTTAGCTCCTCAATAGTTGGTTCAACATTGAGTTGGTTCATAACAGGCAGACTTTTGATGGTTTCATCTCTAATAATATTTTCATGCATCCAACGAAGTGGGTATTCACCCATGAAAGCTAATGCTCCAATACGTCTGTTAGTCTATAAGGTGCCACAGGACTCTTTGCTGCATTTTCATGAGAGCAATGCTTAGAGTAGTGTTCTACCCAGTGATCCATCTGCTTGGTGCAGTTCTTGATTGTTTCCCCTATTGTTGGTTTTCAATGGGGATGTCTTCTTTGAAGTTGGACCCAAGGCTTTCTTGATCCCATCATACATGTTTCTGATGTTGCCTGCATCAGCTGCTACTTGGATACTTTGACATAAGTGCAGCCAATAGTAATTGGTGCAGCATCGAGAAGTTTGTTGTACCTTGGTTCTTGCCACTCTCAACGCTTGTAAGCTTTTTTCATTTGGGTCTCTCTTGTAGTTTGTTTGGGCTGTGCATTTGGCCTGTCTCACTAGTGTCAACACACTGGAAAATGCATCAAACCAATCATTGGTCTTGTTTTCCTTCTTCCCAAAGACTGACAGATCTGCATCATAGACTGTGTTCTTCAGCAGTTCCCACTTCAGCTGGGTGCTTGTGGCACAATCACTGGTGTCAAGGGCTTGTTGTAGTATGTTCTTGTAATGCTGTGACTTCTTGGTCCACTATGGCACTGATGTTAATACAAGGACATTCTTTAGATCTGTGTTTTGTGGTTTTGTTTAAATCTTACCCTCCTGTGACACTGCATACCAGAGAGTGGTCTATCAGCACTTTGATAACTGCGAGTAATGAGGACTTTGTTAAGATTGGTACGCCTTGTGGTGATAAGATCCAGGTGGTGCCAATGGCCAGATCTGGGATGGTTCCAAGACACTTTGTGTTGTTCCTTTGTCTGTAAGAATGAGTTTGTAACATGGAGGTCGTAATAGGAACAAAATTATAGCAGTCTGACGTTTTTCAGTCATTGTACTAGTTCCATGTTAATAAGACAGTTGGTCCATGCTTAATGATCAGCTCCCACCTTTGCATTGAAGTCCCCTAGCAGGAAAGCATATTCATGTTTCGGAATCTTGCTGATGGTTGGTGTTCAACTGGTCCTTGAACGGCTCCTTGATGTCTGAAGACAAGGAGAACATTGGAGCACACACGCTCACAAAGTTGACTGGAACCTCAGATGTGAACAAGCATAATGTCAAAATTCTTTGATCCATTTGTAGGTGGCTCGATCATCCCCAGAAGTGAGTTCTTGATGGCAAATCCCACTCCATATTCACACGTTTCTTCCGTGTTTTTCCCGTCAGAAAAATGTGTAGTCTTTTTTTCATCTGAGATCCGCTTGATGCTAGCCATGTTTCTTGGAGGGATACAATATCCACCTTGAGTCATTTCAGCTAGTTATTGATCATTTCAGTTTTATGTGCATCATTGATCTTTTGAAGGTCCTCAGATAATCCAGGTTTCATTGGATAATAGGTATAGACAATATATTTTAAATTGGTATGTCTGTCTGTTTCTTACCTACTAACTTCATTTTAGAGATGGGGTTATTGTAGCATCTGATAGTCTCACAAATAATTGGGCAGATCCTCAGCTGGTAAAAGTTGTCATAGCTTTATTGAAGTCAGTGAGGCTATGACAATTTACACTGGCTCAAGAAATACCCCAAAGAATTTATACTCAGAACATCTTTGTGAGGTAGGGAAGTATATCTCTATTTGTACTGATGGGAAAACAGAGACACACTGAGGTTGTGGCAAAACAGGAATAGAACCTAGACTTCTGGATTCCCAGTCCTGTGCTTTAATGACAAGACTCTCCTCCTTCAACAAAAGCATGTTCATTGTTGCTTTCTATGCTGATGGTACTCAGAAATACTGGATTGTAGATGCTATCTCATCTTCAACTGGCTTCAATTTACAGAGACTGTAAGCTTTAATATCACCTCTCAAAAATGAATGTTCTGGTTTATTGTAAGTATAGCAACTTTGTTTTCCTAGAAATAATAAAAAAAGTCACTTGTTTAGCAGATGAGATATTATCAGTATGGATATTATTTTGTTTGAGTACCAATGGCAGTAAAAGTGTTTCAGTGTTTTGCTGAAAGATTGTTAATGGGTTTTGCATTTTGTGGCAACCATTTTCTAAATTTCTGACCTGGAGATGTTTAAACAAATGTCTAAAGTGTGATATATCTGGAAAATGAAAAGTAATGAGCAGTGTTCAAAAATAATTAATTAAAAGTAAAGTTTAGACTTTTTAGACCGGTTTGTAACTGCACATGCACAGAAGGTGTACATGCACAAGTGACTAAAACTGACCATATGTTGTAATGCATAAACGTAAAGCAGATGTGTTTTTTATAACTGGGTTATTCAACTCCATTGTGCCAGATTAGGCATCCTGCATATTTCTACTAATTTGGGAGTCTGGAAGAGTGTAATATTGCTCTGACATTCCACTGCTCTTGGGAGTAGAACACTGCCTTTCACTGGATGGAATGTCTGATCTGCTCAAGCATTTCTTTTTATTGTCCTTGACTCTCCCCACCAAATAAGATATGAGAGATTGTAACTTCTCGCTTAACATATATATTTTTTAATATTTTTAATCTATCTATAAAATACACACACACACACACACAATTTAATATTGTACACAGCAATGATGATTGTGAAGCTTGGTTGAGGCAGTGAAGTCAGAGGGTGGAAGGGGTTGGGATATTTCCCAGGGAATGCCTTTCTGCTAAATGAACTAGCATTCGGCTGAGCCCGCAAGGGTTAACACATTGTTAATGTAGCCTCACACTCTACAAGGCAGCACGAATGGAGGGAGGGGAGATCGCATGGGAGACAGACACACCCTGTGTGTGTGTGTGAGAGAGAGAGATGTGCATTGCCCCTTTAAATACTCTGACACCACTCTAAATACATTGCCTTTTTAAGTACATCAGGAAGTTGAGACAGCAGCTGTGGCCAGCAAGCTCCCTTCATCCTGAGCCCTGTCGTGTCCCCACCCTGCTCTATATGGAGAAGGGGTAAGCCTGACCTTAGCCCCCATCTTTCCCCTACATACCCTGCACAGCAAGCAGGAGGCTCCAGGAAGCAGCTCCAAGGCAGAGGGCAGGAGCAGCACACAGCAGTTGGGGGAGGGACAGCTGAACTGCTGGCAATTGATAGCCTGCTGGGCTGCTGCCGCCGCACAGGGAACTTAGGGGAGCAGGGAGCTGATGGGGGGGGGGCGGGGAGGGGGCTGCTGGTCCACCCTGGTTCCAAACCCCCACCAGCTACCTCCAACGGGCTGCTCTTCCTGTAAACAGTGGACAAAGCAGGCGACAGCCAACAACGCTATAAGGGAGCATTGCACAACTTTAAATGAGCATGTTCTCTAATTGATCAGCAATGTAACAATGAAACAACATTAAACAGGATGACTTTAAGTGAGGAGTTACACTGTGTGTGTGTGTGTATGTATGTATATATATATATATATATATATATATATATATTTGAGTCAGATTATAATAAATGCACAACTGCATGCAAAGACCTCTTGGTCATTAAGGAAATTATGCACACAGTCTGGATGGAGTTGCAGGGAATTTCTGGCTGCAAGGAAACCTCTCTCTATTAGCTCTCTATATATATCTATATATAGATATATATAAGTGCTAATAGAGAGAGGTTTCCTTGCAGCCAGAAATTCCCTGCAACTCNGTGCATTTTAAAATTAATCAAATATTAATAAAATTATCCATGTTATTTACCACCTTGGCCATTTAAGACTTTTCCCTATTCTGCAGAAAAGCAGCCTTTAAAAAGGAGTTCAATGTTATTCATGGAATTCAATCTGAACTGCAGTAAATCCCTTGCAAGATGGAGCAGCCTTGATGGGCCAGGACTGTCGAAGCAGTATAGTGAGTTACGGACTGTTTATGGGATGGAGGGAAGAGAAATCAAGCAAGAACAGTATATTTGAGTCAGATTATAATAAATGCACAACTGCATGCAAAGACCTCTTGGTCATTAAGGAAATTATGCACACAGTCTGGATGGAGTTGCAGGGAATTTCTGGCTGCAAGGAAACCTCTCTCTATTAGCACTTATATATATCTATATATAGATATATATAGAGAGCTAATAGAGAGAGGTTTCCTTGCAGCCAGAAATTCCCTGCAACTCCATCCAGACTGTGTGCATAATTTCCTTAATGACCAAGAGGTCTTTGCATGCAGTTGTGCATTTATTATAATCTGACTCAAATATACTGTTCTTGCTTGATTTCTCTTCCCTCCATCCCATAAACAGTCCGTAACTCACTATACTGCTTCGACAGTCCTGGCCCATCAAGGCTGCTCCATCTTGCAAGGGATTTACTGCAGTTCAGATTGAATTCCATGAATAACATTGAACTCCTTTTTAAAGGCTGCTTTTCTGCAGAATAGGGAAAAGTCTTAAATGGCCAAGGTGGTAAATAACATGGATAATTTTATTAATATTTGATTAATTTTAAAATGCACTAATCACAAGTCTCTTAATAAAAGAACAAAAATTTAAATGACAATGGAAAAGCAACATACCAGTAGTCTTAAAAGCAAACGGAAGGACCAATCATATCTCCAAAATCTCTCCCAGGAAACCCTGAGAAAATAGACAGGCTTTGATTTGCTTAAATGAGAGAATTTTCCAAGTTCTGCGTTTATCTCGGAAATAGCAATCAGACTCAGTTATTTCTGTTGTGCTCCATGCATGAGCTAGGATCTGCTTCTTTACACAAACAAAGCAGGTACATAGAGGTTTGGGTTTTTTTAGGAATGTTTATAGGTACTTAAAATTCATTTAGCTTGGGTATAATTTATTGAAGACTTGTTTATCAGCTTTTACAGCTGGATATATATTTAATATATATCCAGGATACATTTAATATGCTTAGATGAATGCTCTTTTTGAAAAAAATTCCTTTAACCATGCTGCAGACTTTTGAGTAGCTATATCATGCACTGAGTTTGTTTAGAAAAAAAATTAAGATTAGTCACTTTCCCATATGTTGGCATGCTAGAATTTCATAATCTGAATTTTTACACAGGTTAAGTACTGTACACAGATTCAGTTTACTTTGTGGATTGGGGTGGGTTATTACTTTATATAAACACAATGAGAATTTTGCTCTTTCAGTTATATAACCAGGGATATTTCCAGGAATACGATGATTTGACCAGCTTTCATACATTTTCAACAAGTGTAGGTGTCCTCATATTGCTGGGGGGAGGAAATTTTAAACAGGAAGGCTTGCCAGATATGTAGAAATGGACTTTTTCAATTTGTGAACCCAATCTACGTCCTTTAATGTCCTCAAGATGCTTCACATTTACTTTTAGATACAACTAAAGAATAGTAATATATGTTGTATTAAGAGCAAAGGATTAATTAAGGTGGAAAAAAAAACTCTTCTAAAGCTACAGGAAAAAACTAGCAGATGCAATCACTGATATGAGTAGAATAGTTGTACCCTCTGCATGAGAATTGAGAATAGGTGGCTTAGCTGTGTATCAAAGTCAAGGCATGTCAGTGTAATATCTGTGACAAAACAGTCAGGCCGCATCACTCTCCCTAGATATCCAGCTGTTCTGAGCCTATGGCTAAATGTGACATATTAGCAAGAAAATACCCATCAGCAGTGGCAATATTTTCCTTAAGCTAATAAACTCCTGCTGAGTTTTTCTCTCCCTTCCGTCAACCTCAACTGTATGGGAGTTAAATTTAAGGAAGCCAGCTCTTGATCTTTTGTAGAAAGAAAAGAGGTCAGAAGACAGGGAATTAAAATAAGAGTTTATATGTCTGAGTGGTGAGGAACAGAGTGTGGAACATATTTGAAGGCTACTCAAGGAACAGTATGCTTGGTAATATCTAATGTCCCCATCACTCTCTGGCCATTTAAAAAAAAATATTTGAAGTGGATATGACCAGCACAGATTCTCTCACATCTGTAATAAGATACTTGCTACTTTGTAGTAGCAGTGTACATGTCTACATAAGGATTTCTACACCGAGTATCTTTGTTGCTCTGTGAAGATGTGATAGTGATCTGTAAATGCGTATTTCTTTTTAATCCTTTAGACAGCTCTATTTTTAATCCTTTAGACAGCTCTATTTTCTCCCTGAAAGTTTGTACTATTATGAAGTGCTGTTAGGTTTCCCCTTTCAAAATAGGTGAATTTTAGAAATCTGTCCCTATTTCTTTAGGCGTATAGGCCTACATTTCAAAAATGATGATTTTTACATGAATGCCTCAGGCTTTGGGTGCTCAGCCTGAGACCTCTTAAAGGATCCTGATTTTCAGGGAGTGCGGATTACCCACCCTCTGAAAATCAGGACTCTTTAATGTGTTTCAGGTTGGCCACCCAAAATCTCTAAATTTGTTCTGAGTGTGCCACAGCTGCAAAATCTAGCTTTTATTTTTTCCCTCTCCAACTATCACTGTAATATTTGAATACAAAAGTGGACCTTGGTGAAGCATTCATCAGAACGTGTTCCTTTTTTCTGACCACAACTGTGTGCAGTTTCTGTTCTGTTCAAGTTCTTATACCATACCCATCAATGTCGGGCATCAGTCTAACAATAATACTATGCAGACTATGGTCAGATAAATCTTATTTGTCATTCAATCATTGAAAAGATTGCCAATTATACACCAACACTCTGAACACTTACAGTGCAGTAAATGATAAAAACAATCCCTCTGTCATATTTGAAATGAGAACACATAATAATTAAATAACAATGATTATTCTTGTCATCTATACAAATCCATAATTTAAATACAGGAGTTGAATATCCAAAATAATGTTTAATAGTAATGTATTGATTAAAGGCTGTCAGAGGAAAAATAAGCATTAAGATCTTGGAAATCACGAATCCTTATGAAAATAAATTTGATTGTCGTGGCATTTTAATAGTTCTGGTATAGTAACAGATGAAAAGTTGATATGTTATCTTAACTTGTGTTCATTGACTTACTAATATTTTCCTGTCTTAAGAAAAATTGGTTTCAGCCATTCAGAAAGAAGAATTTAAGTCTAGAGTTTCTTAACTAGAATAAAAAATAATTGAATAGTAATTCCTTAAGGTACAGCCCAATATACATTCAAGTTCATGAAAGACTCAGGTTGACTTGAAGTGGAGTTGGATTATATGGTAAAGGAGGGAGAGTGAGAGCCTTGCATTTCTCAGCAGTGATGTCTTGCTAGCTGACTGTAAGGTTCTAAAAAGAATAGTGCACACTGGTCTTGTTTCTGGAAGTGACATTATCTTCTGTAACATTCAATGTTTATGCCTAGATAGAGGCACAAAAACAAGTTCAAACAGAAATGTCACTCTTCCATCTAGGAATGTTCCATCCAGGTCAGACTTGAGGCATAGTGACAGAGCAGAATGAGGACTATTGTCCGTGCAGCACTTGTCCTGTGGATAGAGGATGTTAGTTGCCTGGAGTGACAACAGTACTAGATTTACTTAAAAGCTCTTGTTAAATTTCACTCTAAAATGCCAGTATTTTCTATGTTCGGTAGGTATGAGTTTTCTTTCTAAGAACTAATACAATTCAAAAATAGAGGTTTACATTTCATGGGAGGGAGAAAACATTGAGGTACTTCAACTATTGCTTCAGACCTCTTTTTTCATTTTTAACTTTTTTTCCTGCAACAGAAATAAAAAGGACACTAGTGAAATAAAATTCACCCCTGTGCAGAGGGCCAGCAACAACAACCAACTCATTTACTTTTAATGGTCTTTTACACTGGGAATGTCAATATTCATTTTCCTTTACAAAAGTAAATTCACATCCCTATTCATGTCTATTGGCCTGTTTAGTTAGATTTCTCCAGTACTGCTGCCTGCCGTGTTGATCTGCCTCTTGTACAATCCTTTCTTAAATGCAAATTGTTGTGAAGTGTTTTCATAGTGTGTGAATCCTCTTTTGTAGAAAATGACAGGGATCAGAAAAATCAACCATATTGGCAGTGTGTGCTATGCACTTAACCAAAACAAAGGACCGCTCCTCTGCAGTAAGCAAATGTCCCCTTTTACTGTAAAGAAAAATAGAGGATTTTCAAGAATCTTTGATGAATTTGCAAAGAATTTAAAGGGATAATAATCAACAAATCTAGTCATTTTAAAAAAAAAGTTCTTAAAAGTAGTTTCAAATGCTGAATTTCCCTGGCAAGATCTGTAGTTTCCTATTTTTTCCAATTATTTTCTCTCCTCTTTTTGCTAACCACTTACAGGGCCGGCTCTGGCTTTTTTGCCACCCTAGGCAAAAAAGCCACCCGCCACCCCAGCGTGGCAGGGGAGGGCACCAAGCCTAGCCGCAGGCCCGCAATCCCCGACCGGCCGGAGCGCCAGGGGAAGGGCAGCAAGCCTGCCGCGGCTCCACTCTCCCCGGCGGCCAGAGCGCTGGGAGGAGGGCGGAGAGCCTCCGGTGGCCAGAACGCTGCGGGGAGGGTGGCGAGCCCGCTATGGCTCCGCTCTCCCTGGCGGCCGGAGTGCTGCGGGGAGGGCGGCGAGCCCAGTTGCTGCCCCGCTCTCGGGCCGGAGCGCCCTGCCCCGCCGCCCCCCTCCAGATGCCGCCCCAAGCACATGCTTGGTGGGGTGGTGCCTGGAGCCGGCCCTGACCACTTAGGAGGAAGGGACACATTCTGCACCCCATATGTGGCCAAACAGATCTGTTCGGTGATAGTTCATAGATGAAACAATTGTTGGTTGGTTGATAGCAAATGCATAAGTGGTAGTAAAAGGAGAAAAGGTTCAAAACACAAGGCAGGAAGATGAGCAGATGTAGAAGTTTTGTTTTATTTTGGTTTTTAAAGTCAAAAGGGCTTAGACAGACATCACACAAATTTTAGCCATTGAAAAGCTTCAGGGTCAGCAGTATGGAGTTGGGAAAATCTTCCTGATAGACCAGTACGAGAGAAGCGGTCATTCTGTAGATATGCAGTGTCCTCAACTGCATGACAGCAGCACTGATGGCTGTTCCTGAGTCCCCAGGTTGTAGTCATTTGCCACATGTCTGACTACCTCGCATCTGAAACACCTGAGCTTGTACCAGACAGAGCATGGCAATTCAAAGTAGGATAGTCTCTCATCAGAGTGAGTGATGAGGAAACAGTGTCATGTGCTACTCCACTCCCAACCCAGTTGCTTGTTGGTGTGTGGTGGGGATTACTGGTGTAGCCCTTGTGTCTTGGTGTTCTAGTTGTACTGAACACTGCTAAGGGAGTGTGTGGGGATCCTTATTCCAACCTACTTGGGTGTAGGCTCAGGACCCAGTCTGGCCCTTTTAACTAGGAGTTGTTTTTTCTCACCCTTCACAAATAAAAAGAGAGATGAAGTGGTATGAAACAATATAGCTCTTGATTCAAGCAGGCACAAAACTTAAGGTAGGAGTTGGCACATTTTCTCCATTCTTTCAAAAAGTGGCTGAAAAAAATCATATAGTTGAGAGCTGTTTTTGCATAGTTTGTTTAGACAATGAGCACATATGGTAAACGTGCCATTGAATATCATTTTTCTATTACAGTATTTCATTAGTTGTATCTGTGTGTGACAGTGTTTGTGTCTGTATGACAGTGAAATAAAAATCAGTTTTTTATAAATCTGACATGGTTTTTGGCACACTTTTGGAAAAGATTTTAGAAGGGGATTTTTGGAATTAGATTTTTAAGCATTTAAATCTTAAAATATTACTGTCTCATGGCAAATGGACAAACGGTGCAATAAAGAATAAGCATTTAAATGACCGATGATATTGACTGTCATGACAAATTGAGATATTTTCCTATTGCTAAAATACATTCTATGGAAAATGAATGCTTCTGTTTTAATGTTAAATCATTGTACATGTATTTAATTTTGTTTAGATGAAAGAATACTCCGTTAGTTAGGCTGGGACCTGAGACCAAGCGTCAATTCCCTGCTCTACCACAGGCTTCCAGTATGATCTTGGACAAATAAATTAGAGTAAAATTCCAAAATCAATGGGAATTTTTAATTTTGACTTTAATGAGGCCAGATTTTCCCCTTAGCATTTCTGTTCCTCAGCTCTAGAGCTACTTGGGAATGTTTTGCTTAAACAGTTTTCCACTGGGGGGAAAAAGACAATTCACCACTTTTTTTTTTTTTTTTTTTTTTTTCTGTAAAAGGGGAGGTTTCAATTAAACTTTCATCTAAAATGTTTCTCAGGTCCAAGCTGAGATTCTCGCTGGAGATCGAGTGAGAGAGACACCAACCCACACCCGCTAGAAGTTTGGTGGTTACAGCATTCATCTGGGATATAGGAAACATTGGAGACTTAGTTTCAAGTCTCTGTTTTGCCTAATTCAGAGCACAGACTTCAATCCAGGTTTCCTACATCTGAGGGGAGTGCCCTAACTCCTGTGCTATTGGCTATTTTGGGTTGTGGAAAGCTATCAGCCTCTCGCTTAGGACCCAGTAGGAGCTATTCCTCTTGATAAAAAATTAATATTTAGTGGGTCTGAACTAGCCGGACTCTCTCACCCAGCTGCTGGGGCACTCCCCTGGCATTTGGGAACCTGGGGTTCAAGTCTCTGTTCCCATGAATAGTTATCCTGCTGCAGAACCGAAAACTTTTCAAAACTGAGGAAAATATCACACGGTTGGAAAACAGTTTCCTGCACATTTCTACTCTGTTCCCATTTGTAAAATGTGGGGAAATAACATCCCGGTGAAATAGGGAAATGCTCTAAGAATATATGCATAAAAAGTTTGTGAGGTCTCAGATACTACATTAATGGGGGCTATAGAAATGTCTGAGATGAAACTGAGATTGTAAAATCATGACAGCAGTGCAGTACCAAACCTTGCATTCAACTTTTATCAATAAGGGTAAAGAAAAGAGGGGTGATTATAAAATTTGAGGAATGAATGAAATAAACTATTCCCATGACTTCACACAGTAATAAAGGAACCCAGATTTCTGCATCTTCCCTACATATGCCATTACAAAAATAACCTTTTAGTTAAGAAGTTGCCATGTAAACACACAACACTAGGTTTCTGGCGCATAACTCACAAGGGCAAAACTTGAGATCACGCTTGCCAGACTAAATATCATCCTGTTTCTTCCTCTAATCTAATGTGAGAAGAGAAGGAAAGGTAAGTATTTTCTGCAAAGAACACTTTTGCTACAGCTGCCTTTTGTTGCTAAAAATTGACAGCATGTGTTAAATTACCCAGTAGGTTGGAGAATACAGTAAAAGTGAATTCAATAAAATGGAAAACAGGCTTCACAAGGGAATAATCAGTGAAGGGGACCAATCTTAATTTGAATAGCAAAGAATATGGCAAAAAAAATCATAAACCAGTAAATTACAGAAAATGCCAGTGTAGTCTGTGAGAAAGGAGTAATAGTCAGAATTTAACTGTAGTCCGGGATGTACTTCATACTTGTTGAATAAATGTAAGTATCCCACTCCACATATGGTACCCTTGCATAAAGGTGATTCTTTAAATCTTGGTATAGTATATTATGGTTTCATTCCTAATTACAAGAGAAACAACTGCTTTTGTTTCTGTAACTCCTTATTAAAAAACAATTTATACAGTGCCTGCAGGAAGTTATTCATGGAGAATATGTGCAGTGTATAAATCAATGCAGGCTTTAAACTCTTTCAGCAGACATTGCAGTGCAGAAAAACATTGAGAACCCAATGAGACAGAACTCTCAGTTTAATATTTCCCCATTCTTACTCTCTAAATCCAATTGTTTGTTGTTTTCCTTTTGAGCTATCTGAATGATTTGGCAGTAAGATTGAAAATCCTGTTCAGGACAAACAATATTTATTTATCTCCAGTCAGTCCTCAGCCCACAATAAGACACCAGTTTTCAGATGTTTTGGAAAAAGTTAATTTATTTTTTACATACCTCCAGTATTTGCCGGAGAATGCTGGCTTTATTGGAAGCAAGAAGTATTGGCATATATAGAATACACCCTCTCTTGGAAACTACTTCCAGTCTATGCCCCAAGTCCTGCAAGCTAATCCATGCAAGCTGACCCCTATGCGTGCACACAGCCCCACTGATGTCAGTAGCGTGGCATTTGGATGGAAGGGATGAAAGTGCAAGATTAGGGATTAATTTTGCACTAAGGCTATTAATAGAACCTGGAGAATATTTTGCATTTCACCTATCTTATAATAAACCATTGAAATGAAAACTTTGGCTCCAGTTTTACAAACACTTAATCATATTAATTCAATGTATGCACTGTGAATTCTCCCATTGGAGTCAATGGAACTGTTCCTGGTGAAGATAGTGAAGCACCTGCACAAATCTTTGCAAATCTGGGGCCATGGTGATTCTTTGGTGTCAGTTAAAACTGTACTTAACCAATAGGCCATGATTCCTCTGATTATGTAAAGCACAAAATTTGTAGCTCTGCTTCTGACCTGCTTTTTAAATTTGGGGAAGTGATGTACATAGAGGATAATTGATTAGCCCATCCATAAAATGGGACTCGTGCTTCATTGTTTCATGGGGAGGTTGAGACTTAATTTATTAAAAGCAATTTCAGATTCTCAGACTAAAGTCACTCTAGAAGTGTTAAGTATTTTTTTTTTTCATTATTAAAGTATTATAATCAAAACCTTTCATCCTAAGCAACAAAAGGCTGTTCTGTAAATGGAAACTTCCTCTTGGGTTCAAACAATTTAAGATTATAGCAATCAGTATAGCAGTCAGTCCTTAAAAAATGATTCTTGCATGTGGTTCTGCCACAAGGTAATCAGGTAGTTGTGTGCATTGTTTCACATAAACCAGGAATACTGTTTAGAGTGTTGTGTGGAGATAGTGAGTTAGACCTGGACAATCTGCATATATGAAACAAATGTTTTCATAATATGAAAAATGAATCCATTCTTTTCCTCACAAGATTGCATAATGCCAGGATCATCATCCATCTGTGTGTCGTCTTTTTTTTTCATTTTGCTTACGTTAATAGCTTTATTTTGCAAGTTAATGTTTTTCTTTTTCTTTCCAGCAGCAGGTGAAAGCATTCATAAATCTGTCCCGAACAGTTGCCAATGAATATTCATATTAGAAATGTCTGATTGCAGTACTTTGATATATTTTTTTTGACTGTAGCAGGAGAACAAACTTAGACTTGTTTCTCGTTTCATAATGTATTCTAATTGGTATCTCTGCTTTGGACTGCTGGCGAAGTTAGTATAATTGGTGGCATCAAACCACTAATTTGAAATATAAGTTACGAGCAATGCGCCTTTTTTTTTTTAAAGGTGACTGACAAAATGACTAATTCCTTTACTCCTAAACTTTATAATGGGCAAATTTGGCAAGTAATTAGGAGCAAAGCTCAGAAATTTCTGGGGTTCAGTTATGCTAAGTGTTGTCCACAAATTTGGATGCTTATGTGTAGCATCTGAAATGCTATACATTTTTAGATGCTGCACATCTGTCTAGCAGTCCTGCTTCCTCCCTACAATTGTCTGACAGCACAACCCAGAATGCCTTTCTGAGGCATCATAAAAGGCTCAAATTTCCCTGTTCCCTGCAATTGTCTTAATCTCCCATCTCACACATAGACAGCAAGTTTTTCAGGGGAACATAATTAGCCCTCTCCATCTTTTCTTAGCAGGATAACATTCAGAAGTGAGACCTGCGACTCTTTCCCACAGTTAATATGGGCCACTGGGTTGAAATGTTGGATGGAGGGGCATGGAGTTTAATCTGTTCAGTTGGGACTTATTTGCCATTCCAGTGGTTCTCCCATTCTTCATTGTCCCTGCTGTTTCATTCACCAAAGGGAAAGCAAGGAGCTAGTTTGTAAAAGGTTATTTTTCAAAAATCTGGAAGGTATGGTGGTCAAGAGCTCAAATACATATTTTTTTTTCAAAATGTAATTGGTCACTCATGCTACGTGTTTTCATTAGCTTTCTACTATTCTTCCTTTTGGCTCTATCCCAGAGGCAAAAAACTGGTGTCAATTTTTATTAACTGTAAGAATCTGTTCATTTTGTTTTTCCTCAATCAAGAGAACAGAAATGAGGCTGGGTCTTCAAAAGAAGCTGTAGGGACTGTTGTGATAATGGGGCCTACAAATTTACTCTAATTGTCAGCTAAACTGTAAATAGTGAGTACAAGTTCATAAGATGTCACTATAACCTATAACAACAAATATCAATGCGAAAAGGTGCAAAAAAAGACGGACTGAATTAGTCCAAACAAAAAGGCCTATTAATATAACTTAAGGACTGTGTTAAGAGATCATTTTTGGGAAACAAGAAAGGAGTAGAACCAAATCCCTGAACCAAAATTGGTGTGTAAGAGATTGAACAAAATAACGAGAGTGTGTGCCATTCCAAACACCATTCCCTTTTTGGGTCCTTAAAGATTTTTTTTTTGAGGGGGGGAGAAATTGGTCACTGCACTGAAGTTTACCAACTTCTGCGACCCTGGACCTTCTTCATCCTAATACAGAAAGATGCCCTGATCAGACCAAACTAAAGAGAGGGAACCAGGTGATGCCACCACCTCAAACCTAAATGCCACCTGGAAGGTGTGATTTTCCTTCCCCACCATAGGTATATTTCTATATATATATATATATATCATAGAACTGGAAGGGACCCTGAAAGGTCATTGAGTCCACCCCCCCACCTTCACTAGCAGTACCAAGTACTGATTGTGCCTCAGATCTGTAAATGGCCCCCTGAAGGATTGAACTCACAACCCTGGGTTTAGCAGTCTAATCCTCAAACCACTGAGCTATCCCTCCCCCCTTATTTATTTTCCCCCTTTGTCCTTTTCCTTCCCCATCTTATTTCTTCTCCTTCCTATCTCTTTCCTTCTCTTTAATAAGAGTGTCTAGTTGTTCCACACTGTATATTTGGCAATGCTGCTGTAAGTGTGTGAGCAGAAAGGCAACTAAAAGCAATGCCCTAAACTAGGGGTAGTCAATAAGCAGACTGCAGGCCAAATACAGACCGCCAGATGCTTGTAAGTGGACCACGTGAGCGGAGGAGAGTGTGGGTGGGGTATGCCCACAGATTTCTCATGATGCCTCTGATGGGGATGCCCAGAAGCTAGGAGGCAGTGCTACCTCTGTGTCTTTGCAGTGGGGAGAGAGGTGCTGGCTGAGCTCCTCCTCTGCCTAACTGGGACTGCTTCTCCTCCTTACCTGCTGCCTCCTCTTCTGGGCATCCCTGCCAGAGGTGTCCTGAGAAATCTGGGGGGTGCAGGGCGAGACAAACGTGACGCCTCAGAACCTTTCATTTGTGCTCCCACCCACTAACCACAGCTATGGCCTCTGCATGCAGGCTGAAACTGAGGTGGGGCTGGAGTCATGTCCACTCCCCAGCACAGGACCCCTGGGTGGCTGCTTGTGCTCCAAGTGGTTCCCAGAGGTGTCTCTTCTCTTCCCCCCCCCCCTCCCTCCAGCCTTGTGCCCTCTGCCCCCTGAGCGGTGCCCAAACCCCCCATCCCGGCTTTATGTCCTCATGTCCTCCCCACCCCCCTGTCCTTTGGGGCCAGTCCACAGAGCCCTATCCAGCCCCACCTTCTGCCCCAGTCTGCCTCCACTCATCCTCTTCTGCCGCATCCCCACATCTCCCCAGGGCTGCTATCTGGAGTCTCTTTGGTCTTTCCCAGCTACCCAGAGCATCCTTCCTGCTGCTCTGCTATCCCAGCCCCCTAAGGGGCATTGCACCACTAGCTGGATCATAGTCCAATAGCTTCACGTCCTGGCTCTGAGCCCAAAAGTAGTCTCACGCACTCGCGCCTTGCCTTGCTGCTGAGATCCCAGCCCATACCTATTCCTCTTCCCCCCCGCTTCCCACATCTCTGCTACTTGGCTCGATTGGGATCATGAAGGAACGTTTCGGGAGGGGGACCGAACATGTAAGGTGGCTCAGGCCAGCCCTATGCATCCAGTCATGGGTCAAAGGTCGGCACAGAGGTTTTAAGTGATTTGCCCAGTAACATACAGCACATCAGTAGCAAAAGTGGGAATAGGTTCCCAGATTCCTTGACACACCTCTGCTCTACTCACTGAGAAATACAAGTTTCAGAAAACAAGTGATATTCAGAACTAATTTTTTTCTTAAGTAATCTTTTGCTTGCTGTCTGAGAATTTGGCCCGTATACAGAGAGATAAGGCATCATAGGCTCCAAAGGATTAGACATTGCAAAAATCTGATTATTTTAGACTTAAAACATACATCCAGCCTTTTCATAGCTTTTGAATGATTTTGTTTAACCATACTAGCAAAATCTTTTTTTTTCTCCAGCTTAAAAATAAATAGTCCAAGTGTACAGATGGTAAAGACTTAACAGGTTATGATATATAAAATAGTTCTAACCTTGACCCTCCAAAATTTGGATTCCTCTCTAGATTTATGGAATTTAAAAACACCTGTCCCCCAACATTTTGTAATATCCTATCTCTTCAGTCTGGAATATTTCCTCATGGAAGTTGAACTGTGGGATATTTCAACACCACCAATGATAAGAGACCTGGAATACACTTTTTAAACACAACCAAGTGACTTAAGAGTCTCTCTCATTGACTCAATAAGACTTAATCTCCTAAATCCCTGAGTGACTTTTAAAAACTGGTTTTAGGCAGCTGAGTCACTTAAACACTCTTAAAAATATTTTCCTGGAGACAGAAATGTAAAATCAAGGGCACTTTTTTCATGCAACAATATGGGATGTTAAGACTATGCTAAAATAGGACATGTATGCACAATAGAGTAGTGTAGATCTATTCAGGTGACTACACTGTATGCCTAATTATGGTTTACGTAATGAGATTGTGACCATTGATCAACCTACCTATTTTTTTTTTTTTTTTAATCTGGTCTTTGATTAGGATTTTTAATGTTGTGCTTGGTAGCAGTGTGTTTGTGAATTAATGCAAAATGTTGAACTTTGCTCGTGTCTGAAGTGGGAAAAATCCATGCATATGCAGAACTGGAAGTATCACAGGATTACTGGAAACTAATTGCTGCTAACATGTGCTTGACAAGTCATAGGGTCCATAGGGGAAGATACCAAGCATACTACTTATGACACTGAAAACATAGTAATTCCCAGGAACTATAGTAGCAGGACAATGTAAGCAGCTAGTTGCTCACATGAAGTATTCCTAGAGTCTTGAAATCTCTCAAAGGATGATCAACACTTAAACTGCTTGAAAGGAGAAGGTAGTGTTCTCCACAGAAAAGCTTTCCCAAAGCATCTGAAGTAGATGAAAAGACAACTGCTTCTAGGGTGGTGGTGGACAGCATTTCAGAGGGGTCTGAGCAAGGCCTGTTTATATGTAGCTCAGGAAAAAATGTGAACTTGAGCTGCTTGCTATACTAAAATAGGGCTGGCTGCAACCTGTCAAATCAAATCTTTTCCCACCAGAAAATGGTGTTTCATCAGTCAACCTTTTCAGGAGGAGTGGGGGTGGGGGGGAGAAACACTTTGTTGGAACCTTAAACTATTTAAAATTAAATATTTTGTCAGGTTGTGTCCTCCTGAGTCATTTTAACGCCTTAGTGGATCTTTAGTTCTAGCTCTCCTAGAAGCTCTGCTCCCAGGCCAGACTACCCTTCCCATGGTGCACTATGGTCTTCAGCTCTGGCTGATACAGCATCATGGGACAAATGCCAAAAATATTGGAATTTTCTGTGGGATGGAAATTGTTGATCAGTTCTACGCTCAAGATTGTTAATCAAAATTTGATTCCGTTCAACTACCCTGTATTAAGATTTTAGGACCAATATCATGTGTTTATGCAAATTAGACTAAATTCATCTCTGGTACATCTCAACTGAAAAGTGAGGTTTTTTGGGTTCATTTTCTTGAATATATATTTTCTCTCATGCATCTGCAAGTAAGACTCTTGGTCATAGTAAATATGTCCAGGCCATCTTTAGAGTTTGCCTTCCTTTGGAACTAGAGAAAACGGGGAGTCATGGAACAGGAATGAATTGCTGAGTTGCTAGTTTCAAAGAGGGATATAGGATCATACTATCAACCCTATAGAGTGTCCTGATACAGACTCTGGGTGGGCTGAGCACTGAAATGGACATAGACCAAGGCAGCAGGAGCTAATTTAAATATGTGAGTGACTTTTCTGGTACTATTGTATACCCATCATATTGCGTGTGTCAGGATTGTGGTATTCACAGGCAGTGTGGTGGTCTTTTTCCAAAAGACACTGCACAGGGGAGGCAGTAAGAATACTATAGCATGAAAAGCTAATTTTCAAAGATGGCTAAATTTCAAAGAATAGTGTGAAATCACAGTGCAACATTTAGAAGTTCCGATTCTTAAGTGAGAAGTATTGGGGAGCTGATCTTCTTCATGATAACTTGTTGGCTGAACTTCTCTGCTGGAAAGCTTTGACCAATATCTGTTGAAGCACGGCAAAGAATAGAAAATGTAATGGAGGGAAATATTTATGTGGGAATAAGTTTGCAGGGTGATGCTGCTCTTTGCTTAGGTGGAGTTCTGCATTTTATTATGAAAAGTCTAACAAACTCAAAAAGTTAATTTAAATGATTAGTCATCCAAAAGCTCATAATGGAATTGCCTTATTTGCTGTTCACAACTCATAATTCTCCAAGTTTGTTCTCCAATGTGAGAGCAGAACTATTATGTGATTTCGGTGACCAAACCAAACTGGGGGAAAAAAGTGCACAAACAGGCTAGAGGCTAAAATATGTTGACATAAGTCATTAGGATACTTATGAATAACGAATACTTCCACCAAAGCTGGGATTGTGAATAGAAACAAGGACTCATATAATCAGATAATTCATTTATAGTTGTTAATGTGACCTGTTCCTTTTTTTTTTTTTTTTTTTTTTTTTTTAAGTATAGGTCAAACTTCAGATGACTCGGTTATGCCTAACTGAATGATAGGTCCCAATCTGGACCTTTCTCCTGTTTGCTGAATTTAGATCCTGATCCAGTGCCAAATAGTGCATTTTTCAGTCATAGGATTGGGCACACTCTAACACAACTTCAGTTTCAATAACAAGATTTTACTTTTTTTCCTCCCTATGCAGTAGACAAATACACAAGTCTCTCAACAGATCCTTTCTTTTAGGTTTCAAGTAAATTGCACTGTAATAACTTCTATTTGATCTTTCAGTACCAAAAACTGCCTAGAGGCTATATGTTTCACTCCATTTCATTGGTTCAAAGGGAGAAAAATCTGGGGTTTTCAAAGTGCCTCCAGACTCCAAGTTGTGAAAAATGTTCTTTTGATTTTAACGACCCAGTACCAGCAGTGCAGATCTAGTTTGAATCCCATTACTCAGTGCACTCCACTCCACTTAATAATAAATTGTCTTTTCCAAAATAGAAGAATTATAAATTTGTCATAGAAGTTTCCCTTTTAAAACGCTATTCAATACACAAAAAGGGTTGTGCTAAAATAGCTTGAAGCAGATTGGTTTTATTTATATCATTATATAGTCAAACATTTTTTCCATGTGTATGTTATAGTATTTAGGATGCTCACAGCCTGGTTGTGGATCTGTTACTTTGGGATACTGATTCTTTGCTCTTTGATGTTGTGGTTTTCGATACAGTCAGTCCAACTCAGACACTGTGATGGAAATCTCTTCTGTATTGTCATGGAAGTAGCTGTGATTTCTGTCATCCCCCCCAATTTCTATACAGATCTGAAGGAATTAATGTTGAGAACAGCTCTACCAATCTGTAAAACTACTGGAATGAGTATAGTTTTGGCATTTTACATATACAGAGAATGTTTTCAGTGACACTAGGAGTTATTTAGCTAAAGTATGCTGTCTAGAAAGTGGTTTTAGTAGTTTGACTAAAGTCAAATGCAATGCATATAGTATCCTAACAAAGGCTGGATTCCATAGGTGAAAAATTCTGTGGTAAACAGGCTGCAGCATAATCAGAGGGAAAGTTAGGTCAATAATACTTTTAGATGCTTTAGGATGAACTTTCACATAATGCAACAATCCATAATGCAATAAGCCCATCCAGTGAGAAAATTAAGAAAGAGGAAAACTTACTGTGAACATCTGGGATGGGGTGGGCAACTTCTTGAGGGTGAGATGTATTGGGCTCAATAATATCCTCCCCAGGGAAATGATGATCTTTTAAAACAACACTGGATGAAACATGAGAAAATAACTACAGGGAACAACTCTGCTTTGGCAGGAAGATGAACTGGATGATCTAATACTGATTTTACATCTCTAATTTAATGAAATTGTCTACCATGTCACACGTTGGAGTACATTCAGTTGACCTTTTCATAGTTGCTGTATGATGCTGTATTCTTTATCCACTCAAACTACATAGCTTCCAAAATTGATAAATAACTTGTAGGGAAACATGTGTCCAGTAGATTGTGATCAGGGAACTTGAAGATATCTTGTTACATGAAGTGCACACATCAATATGCTTTTATTAATTCCTACTTGAAATGGCTGTATACTGCTGGATATTGAGTGTTTGCTCAGGGTTTCTATGGAAGAGCAATTTTGAAATGTATATTGGATTTTCTTTATATATTTAACCCACTCCCTTTCAATGAATTCTTTGGCCAAGTTTGTGGCTTAACCCTGATGATAACACAATTTGGAAAATCAGGAATGAATGAGAAAAGCAACAGACTTTAACACGTATAATCAGATTGAATGAATGAATGACTGCTAGAAGAGGATAATTTTCATAATCTGTAGAAATTAAATACCAGCACCTGCACATCTCGACTTCCACTCTCCAATTCTTCAAGAATTTCTCAAGTGTCTGATCTGGTTCAGTCGTTTAATGAATTCTGTTAATCATTCAGCCATTCCTACTGGTTTTACAGTGCGGAATCGTTCCATGACTTCAATTTATATAACTAATGAACCATCTTATTGACACCTAGTTACTGATTAAGAATCTACCTGGAAAAAAATACTTTAAGTGAAGACAATACTAAATTCCCAAACCAAAGCCAGACATGAACCCTTCAAACTTTCCACAAATTACAGTGTTGATTGATCACGAAACAAACACACACACACACACACACACACACACACACACACACACACCCATTCAAACATCCAGCTCAGAGTTTATAGGTCAGTTTCACTCCTCCTTCTCCTAATTACTTTATCTACCTGGGTCATGCCACATATTCAATATAAGATCAGGTGCCTATGCAAAAGTTTTGCAGTACCTAGGCACAGTAAAGGGTATTAAAAATAAAATGGAATTGGGCTATCATATTGTAGTGGTATCACCTTGTAGTAGCCAGGTACAAATTTTAGATCTAATCTAGAGCCAAATTTTCCCTAATTTCTGGCTCATAAACTCAAATAATAACTGTAGAACTGATCTTCACTAAATGCATATTTGAACAATTTTTAAAATGTATATTATATGCTTTCTAGAGCTTCATGAGTAATGCATATTGTGATAAAGTTCCTCCTCTTCCTTGGTGGGTCCTGCACTTATTGGCGGATTTGCTCGCCTCAGAGATTCACAGCAGCTCTCAGTTTGGCCACTTTTGCTAGTGGCTCAAACCTGCCATTCACTCAGCTAACCTAATCACTGGCCAGCATGAGGAAAGGGAGGAGAACAATCCCTGCAGTCTCTGCTGACCCACCTAGTGGGACGGGGGACAGGTCAGAGACCTTCCCCTCTGGTGGGACCCACAGTCCAGGTCAAGTCCTCTTATATCAAATAGGGAGTTGGGGGGCGGGGAACCTGGGCCCGCCCTCTACTCTGGGTTCCAGCCCAGGGCCCTGTGGATCGCAGCTGTCTACAATGTCTCCTGTAACAGCTGTGTGACAGCTACAACTCCCTGGGCTACTTCCCCATGGCCTCCTCCCAACCCCTTCTTTATCCTCACTGCAGGACCTTCCTCCTGATGCCTGATAACGCATGTACTCCTCCGTCCTCAAGGAGTACACCTTCTCACTCTCAGCTCCTTGCACACCTCTTGCTCCCAGCTCCTTGCACTCACCTCACTAACTGAAGTGAAGTGCTTTTTAAACCAGGCCCTGATTAGCCTGCCTGTCCTAATTGGTTCCAGCAACTTCCTAATTGTTCTGGAACAGCCCATTATCTTACTCAGGGAAAAGGGACCTGCTTAATCTGGGGCTAATGTATCTACCTTCTATCTCTCTTCTATAGCCATCTGGCCTGACCCTGTCACAATATGTTATATAGAGAGACAAAGGTTAAAATACTGAACTAGAAGCTCAAATGGTATAAATCTTCACTGTTCCATTGAAATCAGTGGAACTAGGCTGACTTGTAAGATCTGAGCATCTGGCCCATCCTTTTCTTGAAAGGTCAAGAAGGTGTTAATGTCTAGAATGTTGTGTGTTAATTTGTAGTATTCATCCAGCATAGGCTGTTATGTTTAAGCATATTGAAAAATGCTATGGTAAAAATGTTTTTAAAATATGTATGCAGTGAGAAATTCACTTTTTTTTCACAAATATCTGAAGGTTCAGTCCGTATTATGGTAAAATGAGTATTAAAAAACATAGTAGTAGGGCTGTTGATTAAGCACAGTTAACTCACGTGGCTAACTCAAAAAAATTAATCACAATTAATCACACTGTTCAATAGAATACCAATTGAAATTTATTAAATTTATTAAATATTTTGGATGGTTTTTCTACATTTTCAAATATATTGATTTCTATTAAACTGTACAGTGCTCACTTTATATTATTTTTATTACAAATATTTGCACTGTAAAAATAAACAAAAGAAATACTGTTTTTCAGTTCACCTTATGCAAGTACTGTAGTGCAGTCTCTTATCGTGAAAGTGTAACTTACACGTGTAGATTTTTTTGTTACATAGCTGCACTCAAAAACAAGCGTGCAAAACTTTAGAGCCTATAAGTTCACTCAGTCCTACTTCTTGTTCAGCCAATTGCTAAGACAAGTTTGTTTACATTTACGGGAGATATTGCTGCCCACTTCTTATTTACAATGTCACCAGAAAGTGAGAACAAGCGCTTTTGTAGCCGGCATTGCAAGGTATTTATGCTCTCTCTCTCTCTCTCTGTGCTATATATGCTAAACATTTGCATGCCCCTTCATGCTTTGGTGGACATGCTTCCATGTTGATAATGCTCATTTTAAAAAAATGTGTTAATTTAAATTTGTGACTGAACTCCTTGGGGAAGAATTGTATGCCTCCTGCTCTGTTTTACCTGCAGTCTGCCATATATTTCCATAGTCAGAAGTGCCACATTCCTTTTAGAATTGAATAGTGGGACCGTATTGTAGGGAAGAGATTTCCTCACTGGGTACTGGCTTGGCTTTTTGTTGTTGTTGTCTGGGTATTTGTCACTATTGAGTTGGCATGAAATTCACTCAGTAAGGTACTTCAGGAAAAGACGGGTAAAATCCACAAAAATTGCAATGGCATAAAGTGAGGTGATTGGAAGATGAAAACATTGCCTCTTGATGTGTATCTATTATCTACAGCTTAGTGGTGTGTACATCTGGTCATATGTCTTTCAGCGGAGATGGCAAAAAATACCACCTGTTGTTGGTTTTTTTTTTGGGGGGGGGGGGTTGGTCATAATGATGTTGGAAAAATTAATTGCAGTACTAGAGAGGCCTAGGAAGCTTTGTGATTTTCCTATATACTACGTAGATTATTCTTTTGACACTGAAGAGACACAATCTATCAATTGGCATTTATTCTGTAATCAGCAAGCCATGTTAAGTCAAGAGTTTTGCAATTGTCCATAATGTCTCTTGCAAACTTAGAAGAACTCAATATGATCTTTGAATGGGCACATACATAACTCTCATTTAAGAATGCCGGGTTGTCTTTAGAGGGCAGATATAGGACAATGGTTTCTTTTTTCCTCTGTCAGTCTGAAGCATTCCTTTAACTACAGTGAATACCCTCTTTACCCCTAAGTTGGTGTCAGAAGTAAAATGAGTTAGTGGGGAGTTGAGGTTGCTTTGGTTTTTTTGTTTGTTTTTTTGGCTCAGGGCAGGGATATGCTGTTGACATGCTGAAATTGGTGGAACAGGAGTCCTTTTCAAAAGAGCTACAAACCAGTTGGCTGTGGGCCTGCACATGCCTTTACTCATTAATTAGAGCATCCACTGGGGAGCCAGCCAGTGGGATGGAATGAGAGATCTTTCACTCTGAGGTTGGAAGTAATAAACTCCCAACACCCTCTTCCCTTTCCCCAATCCCCCGCATGTTCAAATCCATGCAGGTTGTCCTTGCATTTCCTATATCAGTTGCTTTCATAATCCGACCAAAGCAGCCACAATCTTTCACTGTACAGGGTATATATTGCACTAAGATGTCTGATGCCTGGGGTATCCATGCTACCATTTCAAAACTTTGTGCCCATCTGAGATGCATCCCTTTCTCCCTGTCCTCTGTGTGTTGTCTATTTAGCTTGTAAGCCGTTTAGGTCAGGGACCTGCCTATATATCTATAAAGCATCTTTGACAGTATGTAACTAATCTCTTGATGGAATGTTACAACTTTCACCATTCATTTTGATACCCAGATTTGCTTTTGCCACATGCATTTGGTGTATGCTTAGCTATTACCTGTTACCAGAATTTAATGACATTAAAATGCGGAATCACAAAAATAAAGTTTTAGGAATTATTATATATGCTAAAAAAGATAATAAAAAATAATCTTGTTCTTTCAAATATTCTCTCTTCCTATTTTCTTGAGATTGTTTTACTAAAGCCATGTTACTACTTCTGGGTCTTGGCAGGTTAAGGACCATGTGCCCCTTAATATTTGATGTGTAATATCAGTGTAGATTCACATTATACTATTAGTGTGCTCTTGTCATTCTGCTGTAATTACGGGTTGATATTAACCCTTCATGGCATTCTCAAAACTCAGGAAATGACTACAGGAGAGCAGTAATAGACTAAGATTACTTGGAATGCACATTAAACATCACAAAGGTTAATTAATGTCATTTGGCAATGGAACAGTCAATATTTAAACCTCTGCTGAGGTAAAGTTCATGTGCAACAGGGCAAGAAAACTTCATACATATTTTAATTGTTCTCTAAAAATTGATTTATGCTACAGTGAATAGTGTGTAAAGCTTCAAAAGTTCAGGCTTGGATTCAATAAGGTAAGAGGGCTCCAAGAACAACAAATATTTTACTTTACTATGGCACCTGAGAGATTTTAAGTTTGAGGAGAAGTTTCTTTTAGAGTTACAATAGGTTGGATGATTTTCCTTGAGCAATGCAATACTGGTTTATGGAGCAGCTTGTGCTTGGGTTATCCAAACAGGTTGTTGTTTTCTAAAAACCTTTCTCTTAGCCAATGCAAGTTTCTAGGGCACTATAAGAATCATGGGTTCCATTGTTTTGTGCAAGTACTTAAACCTGAATAGGAGTATATGAGATCCAGGATCTAACATAAAACTACTGTACAGACCTATGTATCCCTAGAAAAGGACACATACTGCTGCTGTTGTACCATTGTTGTAGAGCCAACAATGAAAGGTCAAACTCGGAAATTGTTATTTTGCCTTGTGTTCATAGTTAGACGAGCTACAAAACCTCTTACAACATAGTGGGATAATCTACCCAGGTCAGTACAGTGATGCAGGAGCAGAGACTGGATGATGTATTCTTGTTATAGGGGTCCTGCAGGTAGTCAGATATCTCTGGTCAGTCAAAGCACCACACAATGATACAGATTAGTGTTATTATTCAGGAAAAGAGTAGTCCTTGTCTAATATTTGTCACTGTATGCAATTTCTGTTGGTCAACTGTGGGTTTCAAGAGACTCCGAATTATCTCTAGGTCTTTTCTCTTTGGTTGTGAGTTTTGTGTTGTATTTTTCTCCTACTTTTCCCTTGATGATGCAATCCTGTCGTCCTGGTTGCAATGGGAGTGGGGGGGTTTCGATGCCATTTTCTTTCCACCGTGGTTAGGATATATGGGCAGGATTTTTGCCCATTCTTTTAATCATGGTCTTTCATATTCAGACATAATTACCCTGCATGGTATTACAGCGTTGGATCAGAACTACAGTGTTCTCTTTTAAGTATGGAGTGGGGGAGAGGGAGGGAGAACAGAAGCAAAAACTTTTGGAAATTCCAAAGACGTGATCTCGTAAATGGTACAATACAATAAATATTCATGATAGTGACAGTACGATGCCTTGAGAAACCATAGTCCTCTTTGACTTTAAATCACCTGGGTCACCGTATAAATCACATGTGAGATATATTGCCTCCCAAGGCATTAATATAATTCTTATGGTATGTACTGTAAATAACAATGTTCCACTGGTAAAAAGTAAACAAACAAAGGACTGTGAGGGTGTAAGGCATTTGTTCAGTTTGGGTTAAATCACTCCGAAGTGGCTCTGCTAGAGGTTTTTAAACAAAGTGGGCAGAAGTCTCTCTTGCATACTAGCTCTGTGTGTCAGTGGCAGGACATAAGAGTACAGCACTGTCCAGAGTCCTAGGGATGTACTCGGGCAACTAGGCCAAGTCACTGTCCATGCCACCACAGCCACACTGCTATTTTTAGCAATCTAGCTTGAGCAGAACTACAGTGTGTAGGTCTGCTTGAGTTGGAAATCACACCTCCCAGCTATTGTGTAGACATATCCTGTGTGTCAGCTCTGGTTGCATGTTCCCTGGGTTCAGATGTGATTGCTGATTGCTTTGCCCTGTGCACAGCTAGGGATGGAGGAAGCATCTCTAATGACCTTTCAGGTCTCATTTAGCCTTTTGCATTTCACATGGGAGTTCCATGTGAATCACTTGCAGGATCAGCCTCAAAGATCCTGGCTGTTTTAGAGATTAAATGAGTATGAGACTCCGTTACAGACTCTTCCTAGCATCTCTGTAACCACAGATTGACCTTGCAAAGGGATTAGGAGCCACACAATAATAACCATAACAATATCCAGCTCTTATAAGGCATTTTTCAAGAGTACATCTCAGAGCACAATATAAAGGAGGTCCGTTTCATTATCCCCCATTTTACGGAAGGGTAAACTGAGGGGTGAAGTGACTTAACCCAGATCACCCTGCAGTAACAAAGCCAAGACTAGAACCAAGTTTTCTGAGGCTCGGTCCAGTCCAGTGCTCTCCCCACAAGGCCATTCTTCCCTTCACAAGTGGATTCATTTGTATTTTTGAAATATGAATATCTTTGTACAGACTGAGCTGACTCACATTACTTCATCACATGATTCTCCTATCCCTAGCACGCACACAGGAAAATTGGACAGCTGTAATCGTTAAAGCCAATGGACTCTATGCATGTTACCCCTGGCCATATGACAGGAATATGACTTTTTGTAAACCTGATGCAGGTCAGGTGACATGGTCCAGGGGGCAAAGATCAGCCTCTTATGCCTTGCGTGCCATACCCCTAAAACCTTTTTTAAACACTTTGTTCTAAATATTAGAAGAATGTATAGGTTCATAATTTTGCTTTTGTTTTAAATGTCTAAATATAACAGTGGGTGGCACTATACCTATATAATAGTATTAAACAAACCAAATGGTAGGAGGTAGGTCTAAATATATTTATTTTGAAATAATTGAATGTTTCCATTTCCTTTCAAGTTGCTCAAGTTTTGTTTTGTTCTTGCTGAGACTTGCTTTGTTATAATTTTATTCTGGCTGTGTTGAGCCCTACAGTCCTTTGTTGTCCAGATGGGTTTACATATGTCAACAGGATGGTGTCATAGTTTCTGTAAGGTACAAGATAACCAGACTATGCAGGGCGGGATGGTTCAGTGAGACATCCTTTGCAGTGCTGCTCGCTACTGCTCCAGAATGGGACAGGCTGCCAGCAGCAAAATATGCTCATCTCAGCTGGAACTGCGACTTGGCCATTCTCCTAAATCAACTGATCATGCCACCTTGGGACCGCGGAGCACTGTAAGGTACGTTGCCAAACTAGTTGACTGTCACTCAGAAGGTCTATATCTGGCTTTATTACTGTGTAGGTGCTTTTGGGAGGAGAAAGCAAGCTCCCGGCACCTCTTCCCACCTTGGTACACGAACAAAAGAGACAAAAATATTGCTACTGCTTAGCACTGTGTATTGTTCTTATATTCAAACCTTTTACAACTGAACTGAATCAATGGATAGGATATTCTTCCACATCAGCTCCTAAGTATCTTGTAAACTATTAAAAAACTGCTGCTGAGAGAGGGTGGGGAGTGAAAAGAGGGGAATTGAGGAGTACCAGCTAGCTTTGATGTCTATTTTTTTGATGGGGGAAATTCTGCTGTGGGACCTGAATACATTGAAATATTGAATCAAATTATTTATTCATTAAAAGACAAAGAAAAATAACTGGAGTAGTTCTGAAACTAAATGATTTAGGGGCTGAATTTTGCATGTTTTCCAGGGGCCCTTATGGCTATAAATAATTTATGAACCTGTATTCCTGTAATGTTTGAGATTTCTTACCCTGAAAGTGTTTTTTTTAATCACTTGGTCACATGGCCAGAACAGTCCCTTTATGTATCTTTTTCACTTTATCATTTTTCCATTTTGCTGAGGAATATATTAGCCTTTGCTACTTTTAACAGTGGGCTTTGAAGAGAAAATGAACAGTGAAGCACTAATTGCATATTACGTCGTTTGAGGGGAAACTATAACTGAGTGATAAGATTTCCAAGTGAAATCAGTTTCTTGAAGCTTTTATTTATTTGCGAAGTATTTTCATATAAAATTAGTGTAATAAACAGTTTTCTTTTAGGGTTGAATGTAAAATTGACATTTATGCATAACTAGATATGCCTTTCTTTTCAGGCTCTTAAAATAAGAGTTTAGGTTTGAAAACACATTACTCGAATGACCTTTTTTGTGTTTCTCTGATAATCCCCACAAAGTGGAGCCATTACATTTGTGGGCCAAGGGAATGGCTGCTTTTTGTTCTTCCATGCAAACACCATCTAGTAGTTTTAGACCTCTCACTGACCTGATGGGCCCAAATCACTCATGTATCTGTAATCTTGCTGTTCTTACTGGAGCAAAACTCTCATTGACATCAATGGAAGCTTTGTCTGAATGACTGCAATAGTATTGGTGTCTCTAGGAAGTAAGAATACTGAAAGAAATTTGAAGCATTCACATTTTTGAAACTCTGTTCGGCCCTTCTCCCTCCCCTAGGAGACTTCCTATATTAATTGTCTCTGGGCTTAGTTGCCTTTAATTATTAATCTGCAGGTGTTTCAAATCACGGTATATTCCCACTGGGTTTAGGTCAAGGACCATTAGCTGTGATGGTTAAATACAATACATTGCCATAGTTTTTTTTTTTTTTTGATCTTTTTAGATGGCTTCACAGACCTCAGAAAATAGTCATTGGCAATAATTTTCTACTATTAACCACAGTGGCCTGTATCATAACTACCATCTCCTCCTCCCTGAAAGCAGGTATTTAAGCAGTCTCTAGGTTATGCCTAGAAGCATTTTCTAAACATTATTCCTGAGAACCATATAGGGAATGCAGTTTAGCTAAGGAATCCATCTACTGTTCATGCTGTCCATACCTACATAGATCCCATTTTGGGAAATACCCATTGTCTTGCAGAAACTACAGACTGAGACGCTTGAAAATGCAAGAAAATGAGGGATTCTGTATTAATCTGTCTATGGTTATGATGTAGTCAGCAATGAAAGAGCATCTAATTATGTTGGTCCTAGACTGAATCTTTTAATTGGTTAATTATAATGCACATGTAGATTAACAGCTTTTAAAGGTCAACCCCTTTTAAATTACACTGAGTACTACTTTATCTCGCTCTGTGCTGTGTAAACCTGGCATTCTGTTGGTATCGAAGAGGTACACCATAAATTAGAGTTTTGAAGTATGACAAAAAATGATTAGCATCCTCCCTCCTAAGTAGTTTGAATTAACCCTGAAAGCAGTAGCAGCAGGTTTTGACAATATAAGCAGTTCCAGAAGTAAATAGGCACAGCTTATATGAATTGTTGCATTTTACTGAGCTATCACACTATACTCAAATATTTCCTCTAAATTCTGAATAGCACAAGCTGCTGCTGATCTTAAAATATCTTTTAAAAAACAAGATGCTTACTGATGCAAATTTATTTAACCATGTTGAATCAAATATTCCTCTGTAATTTTCTCTTCCCCTCACTCATACTCACTATAATTTCTGTATTTATGCCACCTTGAGGGCCTCAAAGTGATTGAATACATATTATTTCTACCTACTGGAAATATTGGTGTTTCCAGCACAGTACCACCATTTATTAAAAACTCAAAGTGACAGATTTAAAAAAATGGAAAATATCAAAGGTTTAATTTGTAGTATAAATGAAATACATTTTGTACAATATGAGATTTGCCATTACTTATAAGGGGAAAACTGCTTACTCTCACCACATTTTAGCTATAGGCAGAGGAAGTAGGGATTATTTAAAAACAAGTCATTTTGTGAAATGTCTTGCAACAATATCACCACTCTTCATTGGGTTTTTTTGTTTGTTTGTGGTGGTTAGCTTTATATTTATTTTTTTACTCCTTGAAACTGCTTTTGTAGTTTCAGTGTCACAGATACTGTTCTCAGAATGTCAAAAGTCAGTTTAGCATGACGTTTCATGTTTTCAACAGTTCGAGTGGGTGCTGGATGACTCCTAACTTTTAAACTTTCCTTTTTGTGAGGAGAAAGGGTGGTGGAAGAGGCAGTGAAAGCTATTTAATTTTGTGCATGTAAACGGTTATGCACACAGTATTTTTGTGATGGAGGATAGGAGCGCTGAGTACCGTAGGATTTAGTTGATAGAGGACTGTAAAGTAGAGTGTCGTGGATACTTAAATCTGGATTAGAATTATGAGGCTCAGTATTACAGTGTGTAGTGAGGTGTGTGTGTGTGTGTGTGTGTGTGTGTGTGTGTGAAATGTTGATCCTTTCAATGCAGAGCAAACAAAAGTATCCACAATAAATGTGCATTCCACCTATACTTGTGTGTTCAGACTTGAGGCTTTTCAGTTTTTATAGATCATAAATCAGCTAACAGGGTGTGTGTACCCGTGGCACAGTGGGAGCAAAACCATTTTGGGCATAGAGTGATGTATACCTCCTATCAGGATAATTTCTCATTTAATTTCCAGTCAAAGCATTGTGAACACAATCTATGCAGGCTGTGCTTTGCAGTCATAGGACTGATAATGAAGGAGACTCAAAATATTAAGCAGGGAGGGTCTGTATATGGTATTTCCCCTCAGGGACATGACCTGGAAGACATCAGGATTTATCCTCGTGAGTTTGAGATACTTTCATTCCAATTTCTGTGTGTGTGTGTGTGTGTGTGTGTGTGTGTGTAACCATGCCTCCTCTGAAATCAATGACAAAACTGCATTAACTTCAATGAAGCCAAAATTTAACCCTTCATTTTTATTTTATCAGCAGGAGCAATAAAAAATTGAAGTAGAACAGAAGATTTAGGCACACTTTGAGAGAGACTGCATGTAGGAGAAGCAGAAACAATAATGCAGTAGCTGAAGAGAAACATAGAAAAATGAATTTTAAAGGAATCCCAACATTTTTTCTTCAAAATTTAGTTAAGAAATCTGTTTAAAATTTCCTTTTGAGGAAAAGAAAAAGCAGATTAGTGTAGAAACCTTGCCTCTGACAGTGTTTATCAAACTGGGGTCGCCGCTTGTGTAGGGAAAGACCCTGGCAGGCCGGGCCGGTTTGTTTACCTGCCCCATCCGCAGGTCCGGCCGATCGCGGCTCCCACTGGCCGCAGTTCGCCGCTGCAGGCCAATGGGAGCTGCTGGAAGCAGCATGGGCCGAGGGACGTACTGGATGGACCTTTAGTGCAGCAGTTCCAAGCTGCCAAGGTGGTATAGCATCAACAGGGGGAGCACTTCAAGACAGACCACCTCCACACACACCCCATTGGTGTCCTGGCAGGTTGGCACAGAGAGGCAACTGGCATGGTGGTTCCTAGCCCTAGGCATCATTGCTATCTGCCTGTTAGGGGGTGGAGATGTTCTTAAAGGGACAAACACCTCCCAAAGTGGCCAGGAGGAAATTACACCCAACAGTGAGAGTGTAACCCATACGTGGATGACCATAATGGCAGCCCAGTACCTCTTAATAGCTTTTCTTCATCTGCAACTTTTTTTTTCTATAAAAATTTCTCTTCTCCACTGCTTCTTTCCTCTCCATCAACCCAGCCATCCATATTTTTTCTTTCTCTTTTCTTCCTGTTCAGAACTGATTAAACATGTATTGTAGAAACTCCATCCACAGTAAAATAGAATTTTAGGAAGTCCCTGTTTAACTATTGGGAGGACAAAAGGAAGGTGTAAGGCAAATTTCTACAAGTATCTTGCAAAGCTAGAAAACTGGAAAAGACACAATTTTCTTGTGCTCACAAAAAATCTAGGAATGGATCTTTAAGTGTCTACACTGCAATAAATCTTCCACAGCTGCCCCATGTCAGTGGATTTGGGATCATGAGGCTCAGACTGTAGGACTACAAAATTTCAGTCCAGACATTCCGGCTGGAGCCTGGGAGATCTATACTGTAATTCTGTAGCCCTGAAGCCCGAGCTCTGTGAGCCTGGATCAATTGACACGGACCAGCCCAGGTGCTTTATTGCAGTTAGACATATTCTAAGGCCATGTCTACACTTCCGGCTAAATCAGCACCACTGCAATCAATGCAGTAGTGTTGATTTTTAGTGGGTCTGGTGAAGACCACCTAAGTCAATGACAGAGCACTCTCCCTTCAACATCTCTACTCCACCTCCTCAAGAGGCAGAAGGTAAGTCAGCGGGAGAGTGTTTCCCTTTGATATAGTAGGGTGTAGACACTGTGGTAAGTTGACCTAAGTTACGTCGACTTCAGTTACATAACTGAAGTCACTGAAGTAGCCTAATTTAGATTGACTTGCAGCTTTAGTGTAGACCAGACCTTGGTGACTTAAAAGCACAAGTCCCATTGACTTTCATTATATAGTGAACTCACATACACAATAACATTCAACATAGTGTCAGAGTTTGGTAGAAGTGGGTCCAAACTGCAAAATTGGATTTTCAACAATCCCAAAGTTTAGTTTTTTGTTTGTTTGGTTTGGGGTAAGGAGGAATTTGGGGTAGGTTTGGAATTCAGCTTGGACCGATAAAATAAATTGTCCAAATATTAGTTTAAACTTTAATAATGAAATTAGGGGTATTGCTTCATCTGTTTATCTTCGTTAGATATTTTAATCATATTTGGAATCTGGGGTTAAATTAGGCCACAATCAGGATACTTAACAGAATGGGAGGGAGACTGTAATATGTGTGTGGTGCCTGTGAACAATACTTTGTGAAATACTTTAGTAAAGCTTGCACTTGTGTGTATTTGCTCCCCTCTGAGGCATTAAAAACATCAATACACATGTGTATATGCTTCAGCCACAATCTGACTACAACTGAATGTTATGTGAAAGAATAAAAAGTCTCTCAGCTTCTGCTATTAAATTCTCATGAGAAAACAAGGTATCTGTATAATGTAAACATCAAGGCAAAGCAGACACCATTATTTTCCAGAGCAGGAGACAATTATCTAGCTATAAAATTTAATTCTATCCATATTGTTATATCAACCAAGTGATCAATTTTAAAAATAACTAATGCCAGCAACTTGGCAGAACAATGGTAAACATACAGTTTATACTCCGAGTTAGGAGTGAGACTTAGAAGAGGACTTTGAGATAATTAAAATATAGATATAGAAATTTGAATAGCATTAGTCTTCACTTTCTTTGCATATAAGTTGCTCCTTTCTGTATTTTCTATTATTTGATTTGACTCTTGCTTAAAGAAGTTCTGAATGTCTGTGTAACCTAGAGATTGTCAGTTCCGCTGATGGAGGTGGGGACTGATGTTCTTTAGAAAGCTACAGTCATATGATTTATTATCAGGAAATAGCAGTCAGCCTACAACTTGATTGGTTGATAAGACATACTACAGATATAAGACACTGTTCATTTAATAACACTTGTTATATACCTTCTGCAACACACTTAAGTATCATACTCCAACTACAGTACATACTAGAATTCAAAAGTCTTACAATCCAAGTGTGCATGGTTGCACCATTAATTAGTGAAATAAATTAAAAAAAGACTAATGAAATTATTTCCATTAAACAGTAAATTGTTTAAATATGTAAACATTACAGTAAATTGGGAGGTTGATTAAAAGCATAAATCATAACTATGATTAAATGAAGCTTCTTACCTTCCAGATCCCAGCAAATTAGCTAAATGAGGAAAATTGTGCATCACCAACATTCTCAGGAACTGAAGTCTCATTTTAAATATCAGGTACACCATACTGAACTGGCAGAATTTTCACTCACTCCAATTTAGCATTTTTTGTTACTGGAAGGTTTATAGGAAGATTCTAAATCTATTTTACCTCATTTTGCCAGTGGCGGTTTAGTTGGGGATTGATGGGTTCAGTTGCACTCAAAGAAATCATGAAACCAATGGCGCAAAAACAGGCAAATGTACACTTCTCCCAGAATTGTGCAGTAGGGAGGCCCTAGCTCTATCATACAGATGGCTGAGCCAACCCTTAGTGACTCTGAGACCCTTTTAGCAGCACCCTGTGCTCCAGGTCACAAGACCTGGAGTAGGGAGCTGGGCCCAACCCCATGGAATGAAGCTGTTCCTGCAGGGTGAATGCAGGATGGCTTCTTTCTCCAGCCCCTCCCAAACTCCCTGGGCCTCTCCTCTAGACCAGGCTGGGATTGAAATGCCAGGGTGGTGGGTGCTGCTGCTGATGGTTGTTGGCAGTTTAGTACAGTACACCCATTGAATCAGGTGGCTACATCAACTCCTGTATTTTGCACATATTGAATGAAATCCTGGTCCTGCTGAACTTCAATAGGTTCAGGATTTCACTGGCTATATCTGTCAGTAAAGATTCTGATGTGTAGGAAAGCTAGTTGTCATTCTGTGAATCAGAATGCAGTGGTTGCCATTAAATTCTCAACACTAGTTCCCAGTCTAAATATTAAATGATATAAAATCAATTAAATGAAAGTAATCATGCTTCCTCCTCTCCCCCCCCCCACCGTGCCTGTGCAACCCTTCCATGTGGTGTTAAAGGCCTGCCCATCTTAATGTATATTTTCCCTATCTCCTGTCCTGGCTAATTCTTCTTGTCCCTACTGGATGGTGTTTTTCACACTTTCAGCAATGCGGATACAGTTCATAATTAATATTAGTATGAACATAGGTAATGTTATGGTAAAGTCAAATCTGAGATGCAATGAATACTGAATACTCTTGATTTATTGTCACTTTAGCTGAGCTATCATGCTAATGAGTATGGAAAGTGTTTTCACTGTTCATTGTCTTTTGGGTTTTTTTATTCTTCCCCTTCCTTCCTTCTCATCCCCCAAAAAGGATCTCTCAGATTTGGAAAAGCCACTGATGATTTTTGTACATCTAACCTGAAACACCCGAAAGCCTGACTCGCCGCTCCACAAAGTGCTGAGCAACCACCCATGCTGGAAATCAGGCCTCTGAGATGTTTCGAGTTTAGCACTCAAATGGAGGCATCCGAAATCACTAGTCACTTTTGAAGATATAGACCATTTAGGACAAGGTGGGTGAGGAAATATCTTTTATTGGACCAACTTCTGAGAGAGATGAGCTTACACAGAGTTCTTCATCAGGTCTCATTTTAAGTATCCAGTAAGCTATGCTGAATAGGCTACATTAATGCTGCAGTCTGAGGATGGGAAGCGGAAGGCAGGAGAGGGAAAGAACATTAAAATAAGCATTTAGATACACTACCTACAATGTTTGGCCGGGTCATTTAGGTTCCATATTAACATCACTATATGCTGAAATGTAAGTATGTGTATTATAGTCGCTATGCTCCAATTTCTCCTCTTCATAAGCAAAGAATTGATAGTTTAGAAACCCTTTTTTAAAGGTACAACAAAATAACTATAGAAATCCAGCTGATCTTTGTCCTCCATCATTTCCAATGCTTGCTTGCCAAGCATCCTGCCTTTGTGGTTGAGAGCCTTCAGTATTCAGGTAATATGTATTCTGTGTCTTCATTGTATAGTATTTCTAAGGAAAGCTTATCAAGAAATGCACTGATGCTGGCTACTAGATTTCCCATTTGGTTTAATCTCTGAAGTTGAGACAACTTTCATTCTACTCCATGTGCCAATGGAGCTTCCATCCATGGAAGCTTGCCAAGTGTGGAAGTGTGAGAAATGAATGACTGACACATGGTAAATATTTTCCTCTGTGAAGTCAGAGGCATTTTGTATAAATACATGTATTTGGCCATCTGCCATGATCAGAATTTTACAGTGTTGTTGTAGCTGTGTTGGTCCTAGGATAAAAGAAAGACAAGGTGGGAGAGGTAATTGGTTACCTTTTCTGACTTGAAGACAACCAACAGAAGTTGGTCCAATAATAGACAGTGTGTCACAGTTAAATACAGGGTGGGAGAAACTGTTCAGCATGCAGGATTAACACATGCAAGAAACCACTTAAAATGAAATAGGCAATTAACTCGTCTGCAGACATAGAATTATTCTCCTTTGTCTCGTACCAGTCAACTTCCTTCCACCAAAGGGTTGGTTCTGCATGTGCTTCATCAGTCATACTGTTTTTGTATGACGTGATTAGATATAAAACAAATGTAAGGGGATGCTAGAGAGTTGGGAATATATGCAAATAAGATTGAGATCATTATTTCATGTTACTTCTGTGTATTAATATAGAAATTTAAAATCACATGTTGAATTGAACTAGTATATAGGCTAATGCTTATAGTCCCACAACAGAACAGTCTGATTATCTAGGCCATTGCTGAGTTTTCAAAATGACATCGATCTTTACAGTGTGTAAATCACTGTCTGGACCCCTCCCCCTTTCTAGAAAATGCTTTTATCTCATGTTGCTGGAAGAAACATGGCACTGATTAAAACATGGCCAAAAATAGAGGATGGTGATTTATTAGTTAATTGCCAAGTGTAAACGTTCACACATGTTGCATGCTTAAAATCTTGCCATCTCTGATTGCAGAGCCCTTTATGTTCATTCTTTCCACCCTTCAATTTCTCCCAACCTTCCAAAAAATAAAAGCCCCAAAGTGAGACCTTTATAGCTTTAACCAGAAAAATATGTCATTCTTGTTAAAACAATTTACAACCTTGCACTGTAAATCTAGTGTACATTTTACATTCTTCCATGTTTTTGCTATATAAATGAAGCACTGAAAGTACTCTAAAACTTTGTGCATCATGATATTTCTGAGACAGTGATTCCTCTAATGATTTAAAGACCGTCACCCTGTTATAAGGTTCATTACAACATGGCTTGACTGCAGTTGGTCTATCTAGATTTGGGGTCAGTTTAACAATTTATCTGTTTAGAATAGGGTTACCATACGTCCGGATTTTCCTGGACATGTCCGGCTTTTTGGTCCTCAAATCCCCGTCCGGGAGGAACTTCCAAAAAGCTGGGCACGTCCGGGAAAATAGGGAGGGGTCGTGGGGTTTGGATCCAGGCTGGAGCCAGAGCCGCTGGGGCCGGCGGTGCTCGGCCGCTGGCGAGCGCCGCTCGGCTGGAACTGGGGCCCGAGCCAGGCCGGAGCCACTCGGACCGGGGCTGGGGATGCTCGGTGGCCGGCCAGCGCCGCTCAGCCGGGACCGGTGCCCTGGGGCCCGAGCTGAGCTGGAGTAGCTGGGGCTGGGGCGGGCTGGAGCCACTTGGCCGGAACCGGGGCCGGCGCCCCAGGGCCCGGGCCAGGCCAGAGACACCGGGGCCAGAGCCACTCAGCCGGGGGGGCCGGACTGGGCTGCGCCTCCTCGCGCACCACAGCCCCAGCCCCAGCTTACCTGCTGCCTGCCTGTTTCAGGCTTCCCGCAAACATTTGATTCGCGGGAAGCAGGGGAGGGGGAGGAGCAGGGGGTGGAGCAGTCAGGGGAGTGGGTGGAGTTGGGGCGGGGACTTTGGGGGAAGGGGCAGAGTTGGGGCGGGATGGGTGCGGAGTTGGGCGGGGATGGGGCCCTGTGGAGTGTCCTCTTTTTGTTTTTTTGTTTTGTTTTTTTTTAAATATGGTAACCCTAGTCTAGAAAGTTATGCTTAAACCAGCCTGGGTAAGTTAGAGGTGTAGAATTTCTACAGATCTAAGGATACTACTTGTTAAAACTTACGTATTTTTTTATCTGTAAATGGCATCATTCCTCCTTTTCATGCTTAGCATGTTCATACAAAAATATTACCTACAAATATGTGCTAATAAGTTACCAAAATCCTATAATCTTTCAGTTTACCTTTAGATTAGTACTAATCTAATTCCCTCTCTACTACCTCCCCAGCCTTTCCTGTCCTCAAATTTTGTTTCTTGGAGGAGAGAGAGGGGAAGCATCAGAAGTGTGCTAGCTTGAATATTTTCTATTAAAATAAATAAAACATCAGTTACTGAAGAATGACAACTACTTTTCTCCCATCTGCGTATTGGCCTTGAAGACATACCACCTTGGACTGTGGTCTCAGAAAGTAAGATGTACTGGGTCTAATTAGCTCTTGCCTGAGAGAATGCCAAGTAAAACCCGCAGGAACAAACTTGTTAATCAGTTACATGGGTGCAAGACTAAAGTGCTGCCATTGAAGTTAATGAATTTGAAACAGAGCAGCATTATTTCTATGAGTAGGACTGGCAGTACTTGACGTTTATGTATAATTTCAAGCAAAACTGATGTTTGATTTTAAGCTTGCTTGTTTTGTTTTTATCAATTTAAATTTTCACAGTTGGGGGCAATTATGAAGGGAGGTAGATAAGAGTGTCAGACAACTATTTAATGACTGTGGATGATGAGACTCAAAGCTTTATAACCATTAAAACAAATTATCAACATCACATGTCAAAATATACACAATAAATATCCTTAGAGTTTTATTGAAGTCCTCAAGCAGCATTTTTCTTATTTCGCTGGTCTGTAAATTTTGATCATCTATCAATCAAAATATTTTTCGATTGATTTCACTGTAACATAGAAACTGTTTACTCATTTACCAATAAATCTAATACTTCCAACCCTACCTATGAATCAATACACAGCCAGCCTCACAGTATTTACATTGGAGAGATGAGCATTCAGATGAGATGTGAAGCTTTGTAAAACCTCTGGCAATTAAAAATCCCCATTGCCAAGTTAAAAAAAAATAAAAGTATTAGCCCCACACTTCCGGTCAAATTCCAAGTCAAATATTTCCATTCTTTATACCTGATTTCCTCTTTTAATGCCATTTAATAGTTTGTTTCTCTCTGTAGAAAGCCCGAAGTTTAGTGCTGCTGGTGCAGAATGGCTGTTGCCTTTCCCTTGCAATTTCATGCTCCCTGTAGGTAGTCCTGCACTGTGTAAAGCATTAGGATAAGTAGCCGCAACTCCTGTATGCAAATAGGTTTGCCTAATCACTGTTCCTGCATCTGGCGAAGAGGCATGATCTCTCAATTAAGTCCTTATAGAAAAGGGGCAAAGAGGGCTAAAGCCAGTGCTGCAATAACGGAAGCAACATTATTTCCTCTCTACTGGAAATGTTGTCATGGTAATAGGGGTGCAGCGGCTGTGCACCACCCCATAAGAGTTCATGTTTTGGGACGGTCCTAGGGTTTGAACCACGGACTAACTACTCCATAGGTGTCAACGTAGGCCTGTGACCGAACATAGGAATTGCCATACCAGATCAGCTAGTGGGGCATAAAGGGGAATTTAGGTGCTCGAACCCCACTGACATTCAAGTTTTTCCTTAAGCCAATCACTAACTTCCTGGGGACAAATCCTACAGCATAGCATGGGTTTTTGTATTCCTTACATATTTTTATCCTTTCTCATGTAACTGTGGATGTTCCTATTATTCACATACATCCGGAATTGGGAGCCAGGAGTCTCATGATCTAGTCCCTGTTTTTTCCATGGAGTCTGTTGCATGATCTTAAGCAAAATATATAAGCACTCTACAGCTCAGTTTCACCATCTTTAAAATGCAAATAATGCCTGCCTCCCTTTGTAGAGCATACTAATTTCCAGCAGGACTAGTGTTACTGTTGTATTAATGTAGTGTTCAGGCATTCTGATTGAGATCCATTGTACGCCAGACTTTAAAATGGCACCATGTGATATGAACAATTGTATATTTGTAAACTATTACATTCCCCTAAGTTCTAGGAAACGAAGATTTGCTGATTGCCTCCCACCAAAATGTATGCCTAAACCTACTAGTTATTTAGATGCTCAGGTATCACAATGATGACTACTATACAGTAACCTAGATAAAGTCTCTGCTCTCATTTTACATTGGGATAACTCTGCAGCAACGCCATTGAAATCAGTGCATTTATATTTCAGATTTATACAAGTAACTGAGAGCAGCCTTACTTAGGATCGTATATTTTGTACATCATGTCAACTGAGCAAGTAACTCTCAATTGTATGCATGTCTAAATTTGCTAAAGGAATACAGCTGTTTTTATCATGAGGATTTCTTTCTATGATGATCATGGAATACTTTCTCTCTCCACAACTCTACGGTACTCTGTGTTATCAGAGATCCATAGTCAAAACAAAGAGCAGCTTTCTACAAAATAGAGCTCGAGGATTTGAATGTGTACAACACTTTTTTTTTAATTGTAGCCTGTAAATGTAAGCATGTTTGAGGCCTTTATATGGTGTTTTTTTTGACCAAGCAATTTAATCCAATAAAATTTAGAATATAATTTTAAATGGGAGAAGTCCTGCTCAAAAACTGTTCAGGCAAAATGTATGAATAGCAAGAATGCCTTAGATTTAATCCAGTGATAGAATTTAACCAAACTGTTTCAACTTTATATAATACTGGCACATTTTTAGGGACCAATCTTGCAAATGCTTTTTCACGCAAGAAGCACATACCAGGGCTCTCATGATGATCTGGGAATTTTGAAGGGAAAAGGCCCTAGAAACTAACAGCAGGTAGTATGAGGAGGATATTGTATATAAAATGAGCTGCTTCTGTTGTAAATTAAAAGTTCCAATAAAATATTAAGAATTCTGTTCATTTTGCTTACATACATTTGTTTCTGCATCAAGCTAGACAATGTAGTGTGTATATAATACATTTGTGTGCATTACGTAATTATAGACTAGTGTACCACATATGGTAGAAAAATATCTAGCAAATATTCAAAATTTATTGCTCGTAATTTGTGATTCATTCCTATAACTGTGGAGATTTTAGAAAAAAGCCTTTTGCCTCCATGTGGTGTTTTCCCTGTCTGGAAAAGCACAACTCATGGTAACTCTAAAAAGGGCAAGAGGGATACGTAGGTTCCTGCTGCTACATGTGTTCATCAATGCACGACTGCCAGATGTAGGATGTATGCTGCAAATGGTCTTCCTTTCCCAAAAAGAAAAAAATCCTTAGCTCCCCCCCCTCCCCCCATGGACATGTTAAAATAGTACTGAGACTAAAGAAGGAAGGTTTTTTAGCTTTGATACCTAGATCTCTAAAACTGATGCATTTATTTAAATGAAAATGTTGAGAAAGTTTAGTTTTAAACGTTAAACATTATTTGAAGCTTTGCATGTAGAAAATGGGGTGGGAGGAGTAGGTGAGAGAGAGACAGAGGACTAAAGAGTCAGTAACTCATCAAATGGGAGTTAGGTTCCTGGGCACTTTAGAAATCCCATCAGACGTCTATCTGCATCTTTTGACACCAATATACCTTTTTAAAATCTGGTCTTAGATCACAAAGTCATGGATGACAAGACCATTTCAAAAGCATGATAAAAATGATAAATCAGGTATCCAGATAAATTTACTGATCAAAAGCTCTCAATAATTAGAACATTTACTCCTCTCTCCACCAACTTCTGTACGTCTCAGTCGTATTTGGATTACAATTCAGTCAGGTTATTTTAAAATTTTATTTATAGGGTTTTCCATGGTGCTCATCATTGTAATATCCAAGTAATTTACAAATTAATTTATTCCCAGCATCTCTGTGTGAAAGAGAGTTAGTTTATAGACAGTAACTGAGACTGGTGCACAGTCTGTATCAAATTTGGGAGCTGCATTTAAATCTTCTGATTCCTGGTCTACTTTTCTGACCACAAAACCACCATCTTTCCCCTTTCCCAAGCCTTAATCTTTCCCAGATATGGGAAAAAGAAGCAAAGAAACAGCATCATTTGGGTCTAGTGAAAATGAGACCAGATCAAACACTGTCTAGATGGGCAACAGTTCATCTGTTTTCAAAGTTGTCAGTAATTTAAAACTAAAACAAACAAAGGCAGATATATTAGGGCAGAAGTCTACATATCTCAATAGGTTTAGCAGTTCAGTTCAGATTTGTGCCCCAAAGTTCAGCTATGTAGCAGAGTTTATTCAGACCTCTGAGTCTGGAAATTGAATAGGGAATTTTGCAACAAGAGAATTGGATAGCTGAGGAAAAAATAAGTGTTGGGTTTTTGTTTTTTCATAGTACTGCATTCTAGTACTTAAGTTAAATAATATTGCTAAAGCCATGAAGTAGAGGTGAGTGAAAAAATCTTGTGTAATGCACTAGTCTTAGGCCTCTTTTAGTTAGCCCTAGAAATGACAATTACCAGGATGAAAGTAACTTAAAGGACCTACCAGTATGCTGGAGTCCTGAGCAGGGGGTGGGGCCTCATTCAGAAGGGGTGGGGCCTCAACCGGAAGAGGCAGTCCTTTAAATCCCCGTGTCCTTTAAATCAAGATTTAAAGGGCCCGGGGCCAAGCTGCGGTAGTGGCGCCTGGAGCACCTGGCCCTTTAAATCATCGCTGGAGTCCTGACGCCGCTACCCCGGGGGCTCTGGCAGAAGGGCTTGGGTAGCAATTTAAAGGGCCTGGGGTTGTACTGGCAGCTGGAGCCCCGGGCCCTTTAAATCTGCACCCGAGCCCCAGGGTGGTGGCACAGCTGGGAGCCTCTGGGACTCCGTCGGCAAGTTAAATCGCATCCTGAGGGCCCCCCTGCCGCTACCCCAGGGCTCTGACAGCGGGGCTCGGGCAGCAATTTAAACGGTCCAGGGCTCTGGCTGCTGCCAGGAGCCCCAGGTCCTTTAAATTGATGGCCTGGAGAAGCTGGACCGGTATGCTGTACCGTACTGGCTTGCTTTCACCCCTGACAATTACCTACTATTTTCTCACAGCTACAGTGATAAAGCACTGTGGCTTTTGGTTCTATTATCCCTATGAAATGGCCACAGTTTCTGTATGCCTGTAACACTTTCTGGTAACCTGATCCACCCAGATAAGAAGGGAATAAATAGATAGCTTTCATAGAAATAAATGAACAGAATCTTGTTCAGATTCCAGGGCTAGGTAGGTTTTGGAGTGAAGAGACGCAAGTGTGGGGGAGAGAGAGCAACCTTTCTTTTATCCTTCAATATTCCTGCTACCTGCTAAAAGAAATGGCCCCTGTTTTAGGTTACTTTCATCACAGAACATTTCTCTAGAATCTGACAGCATGAGGGACATGAAAAATGCCACTTATCTGCCTCAACAGTTGGGGGAACTTGATGGGGTGGGCAGTGAAAGCGGACACTGCCAGCAACGAGGGAGGGGACACTCACTGAGACACACCACGTAGCCTGTCCCTCTGTGAGTCTTTAGCACCCCTTGGCTAGCTACGGGGAGGAGGAGTGCTGATTGGCCAGCATTCCCCCAGCTCCCAGGATTTAAGCTGGAGAGGTGGCCATTTGGCGCATATGTGCTGTCATCTTGCACAGATCATACTAGGCATTTTGGAAACCTCAGCCCCATCTTTGTATTTAAACATTAAATACCACTATACAGTGATAGATCTTGCAATGTTCTAGGGTGCTTTCTCAGTGCTGCATGTGGAAGTAGTTAAGCATAAAGTTACATTTTAAGGGATGTGTAAGAAAAAAATGAGTGGTGAAGGAGATGGGGAGAAAAGAAATGTTAAGCAAGGGAAGACTAATAGAGGCGTGCTAAGAGTAATAAAATCTTTTCTTTCCTAAATATTGATACTCTTTGTATATGCAAAGCTCAGAGTAAACTCAATCCCTCCTCCAAGGGGCTGAAAAGCTAGCAATAGAGCTGGTCCAAAAGTAGTGTGGGTCTGAGGTGCTGTCCCAGCACACACACCCTTCGTGGCTGGAGGTAGTGAGGAGGAGCTCTGTCTCAGGCCCTCACAATGTTCTTTAGCCTACTGCAGCTGTAGAGGTGACTTGGGACTCCACCCAAGTCACTTCAAAATGTTCCGCCCCCCCTTACTTAGTTTAAATACAATGAACAAAACTCTTCCCAGGCCAGCTGGACTCATCTTCATCTCGCTTTCTAGTAGGCCAGACCCCAGCTACAAGAGCCTGAATTCCTACTTAGCAACTGGCTCCATGGCTGTTGTCTAATCAATCACCCAGACCAGGTCTCTCCTCCTCCTCTCAAGCAGACTGCAGTCTCTGTATTTCCAGAGAAATGCACTGTGATCAAAGGAATCTGACACTGTACCCATTTCTTCCAGCAGGAAGCAGGAATATTGACAGATAAAAGACAACCACACATTCCTCTTTTCCAAAACCCACCAAACTCTTGGCCCTCAAAAAGGTTCCATCTGGGTGTGGGGGGAAAAATGCTGTGCAGGAGCACAGCTATCTGCTCACCTTCCCAGACCACCCCCAACTGTTAGATTTTAATCCTCTTAAGTCCAACGCTGACCACAGATGTAGTAGGGTAGGGCTAATTCAGCCCAGGGCTCCTTTTTGTCCCCTTCCTATCAGGCATGAGGTTTTTCTACCCTGTCAGAGAGTCCTTTTTGCTGACAATTTTCAATGAAAAGAAGAAAAACTTTAATTGTAGCATTGTGAGAGATGTAGTCCAGCTGGGGATCCTGGCCTAAAGAGGAGAAGTGGGATGTGAGGACAACCTATAACTCCCATGAGGCACTAAAACTCCCATTTTTTATCTTAAATAATTCAGTTATAGACCAAAGTATTTGTAAGAAAAATTGATATTTCTAGCAGCTGATTTTCATGAAAGAATAGTCTAATAATTGAAAACCAGGTTTGACTGAACTTTCAACCAGCTCTAGCTGGAATTGAAATCCTGACTGTACTGAAGTCTATGGGAGCTCTCATAGCCATGAGGACTCATTTGCCAGCACAGTTTGGGCCAGCTACCATTATCCATCATGCTTTAAATAAGGGGACACTGAGATTAATTATGATTATTCTGGCCCTGCTCCTGAGCTCCAGAGATATCACATACCATGTCCAAGTGAGAAACCTGCATACATGATTCCCACAATTCTATTTACACCTTCCAGTCTTTCCTTGACTTTGTCTGCTCCTAATTAAGTGGCTTTGTGTTTCTCAATCAACTGTGGCATCCTGGGATTGTCACTGGGAGTGTCATTTGTGCCTCAGGGACATTTATGCTATATCCTGCTGTGCTTCAGCTGAGGTTCTGTAGCAGAAGGGTACATCTATGTTGCAAAGGCCTGGGCCATTGCTATCTTGTTTCCAGATCAATAGAAATGCAAGACTACCAAAAGTTCTATAATAAAACTCAGGAAGACCTGTCTTGACATTGTTGATATCTCTAAGGGGGAGGAGGGGCATATTCAGCTTTGCTTTAAATTTTAAAAAGAAACAAAAAAAGGTAAAACTGAACTGTTAGTGGCTTTTTATATTTAAAATACTTTGCAGGTCACCTTTATTCTTTCTGCTGACCTTACAAGGGTTGGCCCCTCTGTAGTTGCTGACTTTTGCCCCCCTCTTCTGGGAGCAAGATGCTACGTGTTTGTGGATATGTGTGCAGTGGTTGCCATTTAAAAATAATCATTTTCCTACTGGATCCACCATGGGTTTTAAGAAACCATAGAACTTTACCTATAGAGAAATAAAGACAAACAGTGGTATTGCCAGTGCCACTTTGTACTAAATGTTGGTTTTCAAAAGGTGACCATTTATTTGTGTATAGATTTCTCCTTGGAACATTTCTTCATTTCCATATTCATGCTTTGAATGTTAAAACAAATAGGTAGGAAGCACATTTTACTATTCTAAACTTATATTAATTTTAAGGAGTCCTTTGAGATATTATATATATATATATATATATATATATATACTTTTTTTTTAATCTCTGTTGCTCTTTGATGACCTTTTCTTGGTCACCCTGGAAAGGACCACCCTTCCTAAAATAGATGTTTCCTAGTATCCATATTAGCTTTATTCCCTCTAAGCAGAAATAACCAGCTGTGCAGGCTTGTAACAAATTCTTATGTGTTTCTGTAGTGTGGATGACCATCAATTAGGAAGTAAACTGAAACCATCAAACTCATCTTAGTTCAAACTTCTGATTGGATTTATTCCAAGATCCCTAACTCCTTAATACTGTCTTTAGTGTGTGTGTTTTCCTTGCTATGGTAGCAGAGAAATTCATATACATAATAAATGTTAGCATCTCATTATTTCATTCCTATCGTATAACATTCCATTTATACTATCAGGCAGAAAAAGCAATTTTATCTTTTCACTTCTCTGCTTCTATATATTCAACTCCTAATGATATTCAGAGATGTTCCATTCCCAAGGCACATTATCATCCATTATTACCACAATACAATGCATAAGATAACAAAAGAGAATAATATTAATAACTAATGTGTAATTATCAAGTGAATTCCGTTATGGAATTTGACAATGGTATCCTAGTAATAGGAATGCTCAACCTCTTTCTGGTGTTTCAATGTAAAAAAATTCTAATATTTTATTTTTACCTTTTCAGTCTATGATTTGCAATTACAGTTCAGTTATCCATAAGGAGTTCTCAGAAATTCAACGAAGTTTCCTGTATGGTTTGAAGAAATATGTGAACATCTATGTAGTAAGGGAGGTGTGGGGTGGGTGTGGGTGGGTGTGTGTATGTGTGCGCGCATGCACACACATGTAAGCATATAGACATAATGTTCTCCAGAATTGCCTTCATATTGAATAGCCCTGAGATCAGTGAACCTTACAAATAGAATTATAGCTAGGGGATAGCTTTAGAGTCCACACACACACAAAAAATCTATAGAATCCTATGTAAATAGCTTGAGGCTAGAGAAATTAGAGAGGAAAAATTGACTCTGCAAGGGGGATAGAGAATTCAAACCATGCTGTTGACCCATTAAGTTACCTAGTATGGTACTGAGACAGTTGCCTCGGGACCCTTAGTTCAGTCTCCAATTAGGTCATCCAATCAAAATGTATTTAGGAACATATTTAGCCGGCAGAGTTTCAGGATCTCTCTTCCTGCTATCCCTCTTTTATCCTTTGATTACATTTCAATTAACTAGACTATGAACTAAGCAAAGATGATCTAACTTTGTTGTGGCATCTGCTATGTTTATATTGTAATCATCCCTTCAACTATAAATGTACATTCATGTAGATGTCACATTACAGAGACAAATAGTAATAATTTTTATTTGTAAGCATTGAAATAAATTACTTTCCATGGATCAACTCCGCCTCCCCACTGTCTCTTATAAATATGGAAATGTGTGTATCTTTCTCTCTTTCTAAGCACACTTTGTACTGGTGAAAGATGCCATGGAGAGTCTGATCCTCCATTTTTGCCACAGGCAGAGACAATGAAAAGTTCTCCACATTGTACCACAAGTGGTCCTCCTTTCTGGCAAGAAGAACCACCTTTTAGAGGTGGCCATACACTGTCAGTCTTCATGTCCATTCAGTACTTGGACCCTTTTCTGAGGCTGTAAAGATGAATGTCAGTTTGTTCCAACTCTGATGGGTGGTGTGTGTGAGAGAGAGAGAGAGAGAGAGAGACTGATAGATTATTTTTTTTCCAAGTGGGCACATGGAACTGGATTGACATATACAGCCTGATTGTTACAGGTGATGAGCTGGCATTGAAGCCAACCCCTCTGAAAATCAGGCGATGATTCCTTTCACACAGGATACTAAGTGACTGTCAAAGGTCAGACTCTGAGTCACCACTGTCTAAGGCTACATTCAAACTAATGACATAAGAAAGAAAAGGGACCTTATCGGATACCAAATCCCCAGAGACTTCCAGGAATCCTTATGCAGAAGAAAAATGTTGTTAAAATCTTGTATAGAATTTTATTTTCATTCCATCTTCTGAAAAAAATCTGAGTTATTCTATTCTCCTATACCTATATGATCAGATAATCCACTAGATTAAGGTTTATAGGAGGCCAAAGGGCTGTATCAGAGCCAAATGTCCATCACAAAAAGGATGGGGGAGCGGTGTTTGGTATTAATCTACTGTTTAGAGCAGGGGTGATCAACCTGTGGCTCTTCAGAAGTTAATATGTGGCTCCTTTATATAGGCACTGACTCCGCGGCTGGAACTACAGGCACCAACTTTCCAATGTGCCAGGGGGTGCTCACTGCTCAACCCCTGGCTCTGCCACAGGCCCTGTCCCCACTCCACCCTCTCCCCTGAACCTGCTATATCCTCGCACCTCCCCCTCCCACCCAGAGCCTCCTGCACACCACAAAACGGCTGATCCGGGAGGCGCTGGGAGGGGGAGCTGATGGGCGGGGGGGCTGCTGACGTATTACTGTGGCTCTTTGGCAATGTACATTGGTAAATTCTGGCTCCTTCTCAGGCTCAGGTTGCCCCCCCCCCATTTTAGAGCCCCTGTTTAAAAATAAGTGAAAATGAGTTAATCATCTTGTTTCCCAGTAAACAACATTCTAAGATAAGAGTGAAATCTGGCCAAATTTGCAACCCCAGCTCAAGAGAAGCACAGAACTAGGGAAGCAGTCTGTTGCCATCCCTATTTAAGTGCACTGTGATTGATGGTTGAAGAAACTAATGCAAAGACCTGGCTTGCACTTCCCATGATTTGAGCTAGGGCTACTTTGTCACTCACTTTCACAAGCCCCAAGTTAATTCAAGAAGAAAAGAAGAAAAATATCAGCAAACCTGATCACTGATGGATCTCTAGAGTATCCCTCAATGGGTTGTGCTTTAAACTGCCATCCAAAATTTTTATTGGGCAAGTGGTATTCCTCTAGTCATTGTAGCAGCACTTAATGAACATTGGCCAACCAGATACCTAGAAATCTCAAAGTTCCTCAGAAAATGTACACTAACTATAAAAATCAGGATATGTAGATAGATAATTAATAAAGCTGGTCAAAAGTGTTCTGAATTTGTTCCCTAAAATCAAATTTTTCATCAAAAAGTTGAACTCTAACACTTAGTTTGAAACTATCTAAAGTTCCAAGTATAGTTTGCTGTTTTCTGGCTGTCTATGGTTTATAAACTAAAGAATATCATCCAGAGTTACAACAGAAAAGGTTAAAATACAGAAGAGTTTTAGGAGAGATATAAAAACTCATTCTTCGGGATGTAAGTCAACATCTGATTAATGGAGATTAGGAAAAGGCATTCTCAGAGCTGGTTATCCCCATTGCAGTATCCCTTGAAACTTCTTCTGAAACATTTGATTCTGGCCATTCTCTGAGACAGTATACTGAACTAGATGGAACTTGGACCTGATCCAGTATGGCAATTCATAATGTCAAAATTGGAGACAGAAAGAGTTGGTAATTGGAAAACTATACTACCAATTAAAACTGTCCAGATCAGAATCCAACTCCTATCACTCTCCTAATAGATTTGCTAGACCAAACTTTAGAATCTCAGAGCACAAACAAGCCTTCAATCAAAGCAACATTTCTAACCTAAATGAAAACTTTCTACTACTAAAACTTTGATTTTTAAAGCAGTAATCTTTCTCCACTGCTTTAAGAATCCACAGTTGAAATAAGGAAATATGATGATATACAACAGAACCCAGTCAGCTAAGATTACGTTCTTTGTACCATGGGAACAGTGGGAGCCACATTTGTTGAGTCCAAAGGGCGCACAGAGGCAGCCTCTGAGTAATTCAAACATAAACAGGAAAGAAACCTGATAGAAAAGTCTCTGGCACTGGTCCATGTCAAGGCTAATTACTGCCATTTCTTTCATGCAAAGTTCTGAATTAATAAGGTGGGAGGAAAGGGCAAAAGAAGGTGGACAGTCCACATTTTTCCCTTTTCACCTTTTGAATACATAGTCCCCCTTTTAGAAGAATTTGTAAGAGCTGTTTCACAAAACTGGCAGCTTGAAACACACTGCAGAAGATTGCAATATTGTTTTATGTGGTTAGCTCGGATTTCGGTTGTTTCTGTCCTGTATATTTTGGCAGACAATGGCAGACATGATATACAGTGGGTCAAATCTTATGTAACTTAAAAATATTTTTCGTTTTTAAGTATCCGTATTCTTAGAGATTCAGCATGATATGATAGTGTGTATAATAACTTCAGTGAAATAACAGCTCCAGTGTTTTAATTTGTTAAATGTACCTCAAATATTTGTCAATTATTGACTTAAAGGAATATGGTTCCTTGGAAAGCTTGGTATGACCCTGAAATTTGTACTCAAGCTATTTAGTCCTTAGTAATGCAACTAGCCCCTTTAAAGCCAGTGGGACTGCTCATGTGCATGAGGGCTGCAGGATTTGAACTGTAGTGAAAAAAGTACAAGGAAAGAGAACCTGTATTGCATCTTGAGAAGTGAAATCCTGGTTCCGCTGAAGTCAATGTCAATGTCAAAAACTCTCTCTTTGACTTCCAGATGGTCAGGATTTAACCTGAGGGACAGAAATATTTTCATCCTCCTCCTGCCCCACCCTGAAATTGTACGCTTTTCTGTTCTCATCAATGTATTCATCACTGTGGAATAGGGGCCTGCAAGTGAGACAATAAGTGCATTAGGGGAAAATAGAGAGCACCCAATTCAATAATACATTTAGCAAAGGTTCACTTTTATTAGCAGAAAAGATTTCACTTGATATATCAGTGAAATGTCCCATCAAAGTGAAGGAACACTTGGCCTACTTCAGTGTGTGTATGTGTATGTGTGTGTGTGTGTGTGTGTTATATATAGATATATAGAAAGCTGGCTAGATCGTTGGGCTCAACAGGTAGTGATCAAAGTCTCAATGGCTAGTTGACAGTCAGTATCAAGCAGAGTGCCCCAGGTGTCAGTCCTGAGGCCAGTTTTGTTCAACATCTTCATTAATGATTTGGATGATGGGATGGATTGCACCCTCAGCAAGTTCGTGGATAACACTAAGCTGGGGGGACAGGTAGATATGCTGAAGGATAGGAATAAGGTCCAGAGTGACCTAAACAAATTAGCAGATTGGGCTAAAAGAAATCTGATGAAGTTCAACAAGGATAAGTGCAGAGTCCTGCACTTAGGGCAGAAGAATCCCGTGCACTGCAGCAGGCTGGGCACCGACTGGCAAAGCAGCAGTTCTGCATAAAAGGACCTGGAGGTTACAGTGTGCTCCTTGTCCCCTGACTGCCCCAACCCCTATCCACACCCCCACCCCCTGACAGGTCCCCCAGGTCTCCCACACCTATCCAACCCCCCCATTCCCCATCCCCCTGACTGCTCCCCCCGAACCTGCACCCCATCCAACTGCTCCCTGTCCCCTGACTGGCCCCTGGGACTCCCTGTCCCTTATCCAACCCCCTGCTCCCCAGCCACTTACCATGCCGCTCAGAGCACCAGGACTGGCAGCCATGCCACCTGGTCGGAGCCAGCTATGCCGTCTAGAGCACCAGGGCAGGCCAGTGGCTCTCGCAGCTGTGCTGCCCGTCAGGAGCTCGCAGCCCCACCGCCCAGACCTCTGGCAGCACGGCAAGCTCAGGCTGTGGGGGAGAGGGGACAGCAGGGGAGGAGCCGGGGGCTAGCCTCCTCAGCTGGGAGCTCAAGGGTCGGGTAGGACTGTCCCGCGGGCCATAGTTTGCCAACCTCTGTCCCGAGGTCTCTGTTAACCTTAATCTTCTATGATTCTATGTGTATTCACATTCATATCTGTAGCCACAGCTTTGCAGCTTGGAATCGGTTTGCCTATGATGCCTAAGCATGTTCCCTGTGTAGATTTTTATCTTATGACTTTTATCTCCTTCCTATGTGACATTACTATAGTTTTCATTAAGTATATACATTGGGCGAAAAACTGAAGTAAGGGCTCATCAGTACCACTTTGTTTCATTGTTTGTTGTTAAAGTGGAATGTTTGAAAACCAGAAACCTCAAAGTTGTAACAACTTTGAATAACATGAATGATACCACTTATTGCCTTTTGTAGTTACACGCATTGTATATTAATAGCTTGAACCTGTTCTTAGCTAATTTTATATATGCAACCATGCACACTGCTATATATTTAAGGCCAAGACCAACCAGTAAAAAGTTTCCAAAGTATCTGTTTCTTAGAAGTGTTGTTCAGAGTGACATCATTCACGTAATTTCAGCACATTTTATGGAGTTAATAGGACTTCCATGTTTTAGAATTTACCCAGGCCTCCTGACATTTTTATGTCGTGGGCTGAAAATCACCAGAAATTAGACCTTTCAGCTTCAGTGCCATTTACTCTTCTGTTCAGAAGAGGCAATGTGGTTATTTGACAAGTTTATACTTTCTAGTCAATGCACAAATTGTGTTTTCAAGGCCAGAAACATTTGACACTTCCAAGCACACTAAGAGGAGTTTTAACAGCAGAAATGCTGTACACAGTAAGAAGGCAAAGACAAATCTACAGTTTTGCCAAAGGCCATTAAAAATTGTGATTTTTGGCAAACCTATCCATTACTGTATTAAACTAGAACAGAGATATGTTCAGAGTGGAAACAGTATCCCCTTTGTTGGGCCAGAAAAAAAGATTCCAAGCTACACTTATAAATTCTTACTGAACCCTTTCAAGTAGTTTGCCAAAACATTAGGCAATTTTAAGAGAACTCAAGGCTTCAGATTAATTCTTAATAAATTGATTGATATGTTCTAAAGCTCAAATGCCGGTTAGGACCTGTGTATCTGACAGCTTTCACTATAAATGATGGTTTAATTGTTTAAAAAACCAGTGTGGCACCTACAAAGAAGTCTGCAAGTGCTGGTTCACATTATAACATATGGTGTTACTGTTACAAAATATCCTTCCTATAAATAATCTTGTAGGAGCCAAAGAAATAGCTCTTCAGATGCAAAGAGCAATTACTTTTCCATGTTTCTGTTTTACACTGTAGCAATGGGTGAGCAATTTAAAGAAACTATTGAAAACTGACCAGACTTTTAGGTTTCAGAATATGAAGTCCCCTTTTGAATACTTTTGTTGAGGTTTCATTCAAAAAATCTGAGGTAAAGTGGTGATTTGTACCATGTAGCAAACATTTCAAAATTTTGATTAAAAATAGATTGAGAAAGTCTCACTTAGTCTTATTTACATCCGGTGTACTTTTCTGCTCACTTATTACTAAAAAATGTGTTTTCTTGTGCAGAAATATTAGTATGGGCCAGCTATGATCACTGCGGGGGATGGGATAGCTCAGTGGTTTGAGCATTGGCCTGCTAAACCCAGAGTTGTGAGTTCAGTCCTTGAGAGGGCCACATAGGGAGCTGGGGCAAAAATCAGTACTTGGTCCTGCTAGTGAAGGCAGGGAGCTGGACTCAATGATCTTTCAGCGTCCCTTCTAGTTCTATGAAATAGGTATATCTCCATATATGTATTATAATTTTCTCCTTGCCTACAAGTTGGGATAAGTGAATCAGATATACACTAGCCAGACATAGACCCTGTGTCCTGCCCCCCACCTCAACCAATTTCACACAAAATCTCTTGTGAGAGGAGGGTATAGATCATATCACTCTCCAAGTAGCTGTGAGGAGGACTGGACAGCTTTGTGCTCATGGGTAACTTTAGAATTAAGGCTATGATTTAATCACAGAGGTCGCGGAAGTCAGAGTCCGTGACCTCCAGCGATCTCCATGACTTCAGCCTGTGGTGGTCAGGAGCTGCAGGGTACCCCCCAACCTCTGGTGGCCTCCACAACTCCTGGCCCCCGCGGGCGATGGGGTCAGCCCAGGAGCTCCAGGCAGCAGGGGTACCCTGCAGCCCCCAGCTGCTGCAGGCGGCTCCTAGCTCCTGTGCAGCTGCCCCTCTTCAGGCGGTGTGGAGACCCACAGATCCCCATTTTATCATGGATATTTTTAGTAAAAGTCACAGACAGGTCACAGCCTCCGTGAATTTTTCTTTCTTCCCATGACCTGTCCGTGACTTTTGCTAAAAATATCCATGACAAAATCTTAGCCTTATTTATAATATCTGTCCTGCTGACCTCCCCACTACACCCTTGTTTTGAAAGAAACCCCGCCACATCAGTTCTCTTATCATGTGGCAGGAGAGGCTTCCACAGGTGGTTTTTAGCTTGGGGTACAGAGCACTTGCTCTTAAATATTGGGAATAGGGGATGGCCTCAGCAACTCCCTGGAGACTCCCTCAAATACTCCAATGAGTGCACAAATACTCACCCTCTGAATTTATCATGGCCGCTTCTCTTTGTAGCAGCAGCCTTTTTTTCTCAGGCAGCCTTTTTTGCCCCACAGGGTGTTTCTTACAGATTATATGTAATTCCTGGAAGGTCCTAGTGTGCTTGTCTATCTCAACAGACATTGACTCCAAATAAAATAATCTTCATTTCAACTAATCTGATCTGGATGCTAATTTGGAGTTGTTACTGACTGGGGACCTAAAAGAGAGAGGAAAGTATTCTGACCTCTTAAAATACATGGAGAAAGGAATAGGTAGCTACTTGGATATGACGCAAAGGCTGGTGAGAGCCACTGTGACTATAGTGTCATGCTACACAAAGGAGAACAGGCACTGGTAAAATTCTACAAACGAAATCCTAATGTCACAGAAGTTTCCCCAAAAAAGTGTCATGAAATGATATACAGAGTGAACAGCTATAATTTCTTTGAAACTTTTTTCATACTTTTGTAATAGTGATTTGGATTGGAAAATTACTAAAACATTAAGGGAGGTGAAAAATGAAATCTTGCTGGGTCTAGCTACACTCCCCTTAGTAGTCAATGTACTTTTCCAAACAAATCCCCACATGGAGAGTCATGTGGATATGTAGCAGCAAACCTTTGGAATCCTCAGAACTTTTCTGTTACTCCCTGGCATTGTCAGTAAAATGTCCCCTTGTGCTAAGAAAATGAATTGGCTATTGGGAGGGCATGTGCAAAGGCACAGAAACAGAGGCAGGGGTTACAGTGTTGGAGGGGGGAAGGAGCAGATTATGTAGTGGGAAGAAAGATGCAAGGGGAATTTAGTGTACATAAAATGACTGTTAATTTTCAATTCTGATGTCAGAATTGCAAATAAGCTTCTGTGAAGAAGTGGTAAATACAGTTTTGCTTGTCCCCTCTTTCTAACACACTTTGGAGGTTATTTCCTGTGAATTAATATTAGGACTATTGTATTTTCAAATTTCCTGCTGTTGTCCCTTTTGGCCAGTGCTGGAGACTTAAGCTAGCACATAGGGTAGTTTGTCAGGGAAAAGTCTGTGAATGAAACATATGGACAGTATCACAGAGGTGTTGCAGACAACTGTATTTTTTTCCCCTCTCCCTCTAAGTCTACCGCAGTCCATGGTAGCACTCGGAATGGTGCACATTTACACTTGTTATGCTTATGATACATGTATGTTGTGAGACAGGTTGGCTAGTCTTGAACCAGGTCAAAATCATTGGGCTTACGGCAACATATGTTTCCTTTTCAGTCTAGTAAAACATATTAATACGCTGGCTTTCTTATGCCCACGAGCCAAATAGCTTTGGATTTGGGTTTGCTTTTTCCATTTGCTTTATAGGGCCCTAAAATAAGGATAGGATAATACAAGGGCCTTTTTATTGTCTTGTTGTAATGTAGGATACTTGATTTCAACCGTTAGGTTATTTTTATGGCAAATTAGCAGTCCCATGACAGATCTAAGCCTCCTGATGTTAACATCAGGGACGACTTTGCAAACCAAATACATCTCAGCGTGGCCATTGGCATCAAACCATAGCCCTCCATTCTACTGAAGAGGGTTAATGCATGCTTAGTCTGTGCAAAAGCCAGGCAGCCATGATCATAATCTTTAAATTGGGGTGGAGTAAAGTATCACATCTGGATATGGCTTAAATTCTGACCTCATTTACGTTTGGATAAGAATGTAAATGTAGCTGTGACATTAAATAGTTCAGTAAATTAAAAACACTACTATGAATGCCATCGTGAAGTGTACTTGCTACTGCACATGACTTAAAGTAATGAAGCTAATCATCGTTAATTATCAGAATAATTTAATGCTAAAGGCAATGGCTGATTTGACCATCTTCCACTCCAAACTAATGCCATTGTGTATCACTTTCCTAATTAAACTGAGTGTGAAAAAATGGAAATCATGCTAAGTACATTTTGACTTTTACATCCATAAGGAATAAACGGTATTCAGACAACAGCTAAACCAGATTTTATTATCCAAGTAGAAATAGAGAGGTCTAGATTCTAATGTAATCTCAGACATGCAGTATATGTCATTACATATCTGAAAATATCTACTACTGAGCATGTGCACATACTCACCTGCCTTTCAAACAATGAATCTCATTCTACTCTATTTTCTTCTCCTTTCTCTCTTTTTTTTTTTAAATTACAATTCATTCATGACAGCTTTTGCCTCTATTTTAGAAATCAGCACAACATCACAGTCTATAATCACACAATGAGCGGATGTTCCACTATTCACTGTGGACCATTCAATACTCCAAACCCTTCCTAGGACACACAGTCTCTGCTTCTAGACTTGGGACTGCAACATGAGGGTGGAAAATGCTGGAGCTGAATGTAGGAAAGGGCAGCCGGGAGGAGTTACACCGTGAAAATGGTTAGACTATACACAGCGTGCTCAAAAACAGAATTACATGTAAGATGATATAAAATAGAGACACTTCTGTGAAAGCAAGATGAAGAGAGACAAATCTGAGCCAACTCTAAACTGAATTTTTTAGCGATGACTTCACAAGTACTTCAGGCATCTGCTCAGGAACAGTAGGGAGCCCGTGATATCTAAATCTTTCTTCGGTTTCCTACAAAACATGTTTTCAAAGGAGACAATGCTTTGCCCTTCTCTCCACACATTTTTGGCTGAGATCCTTAGTTGGTGTAAATTGGAGAAGTTTCCCTCAATGGACTTGTGCCATTTTATATCAACTTGAGGGTTTGTCTACACCTCCGTTAAAAAAACCTGTGTCAGCAAGACTGAGCCTATGTCAACTAAGCTAAAAATGGCGATGTAGACATTTGGGCTTGGGGTGGAGTCTCTAAGAACCTCACCCATTGCCGGGTTTCAGAACCTGGGCTCCAACCAAACCTGAACGTTTTTACTGCTAGTTTTAGCCCCATAGTGTAAGTCGGAGTCAGCTGATGCTAGCTCTGAGACTCACTGCCGCCGGTCTTCTATTGTAGTATAGAATGCCCTGAGTATCTGGCCCATTCCATTTAGTAAGTTCTCTAAGAAGAAGATGACCTCTTCTTCCTTGTCAAATAACTCATTCTTGATGAGAAGACAAACTTCTTGGGTGTTTCTTCCACTGTAGGAGTAGTCCTGCATCTATAACATGTTGAAGGGACTTTTTCTAACTGAGATCCCCACCCTGCAATTACCCATGCATGTATTCAGTATCTGCATGTGAGTAGTCCAACTGAATTACTGGATCTGAGATTATCTGTGATGATGATTACAGGATAAATGATCTGGAAATAGTATTTATAGTTAACTCAATGTATTTTGTCGAGACAACTCTGGTGGAAAAGTCAGAATCCAAAGTCACTGCATTAATGTGAGGAAAATATATGCTGCTGAAGAAAGAAAGATTCCCACATTACATATTGAAATATATACAGTATTTGTATAATTAAATCTACAAGCATTAGGTTAGTATCCCTACCAACTGCTACGAAATACCCAGAAGGTATTTGCAATGGCAAATCATGTCACGGCTGAGAAAATACATGCTATATATAATTTGGTAACTTGTATTCACATCACTTTTTAAAAGGATTTTGTAGTAATGACCAATAAAACAATTAAAAAGCCCTGAATTTTTCAATAATACCAGTTAAAAAATTATTAATGTTTTTTTCTCAGTGTTTGTCTATTGTAATCATAAGATTATAAACTGAAATTAAAAAAGACGCTATTGGCTTGTGTAAAATAATACAAAATGTTGTGTGTTTTTTAGGAGAGCTGCTCATCTCCCATACAGCTTTTTCCCTTTTTCTAATTTAATCACTTTCTTTTATTAAATTCAATGTGTGTGAAGGATAACAAGCTACCAGCCTTGAGGAAGGAAGTCCTTTGTTTTGTTCACTGTGTTCTAGGTTGTGCTCTTTGCATCTAGCTGTGGGTAAGAGGTAACATGCAATCACATCAGTCCAAGTGGTGCTGTTGCCAAGATGTACTCCTGCTATGCTGGCAGAAATTACCTACTTTACCCCTCTCTAGGACACATCTTACTTCCCCCACACTCTTGAGCCTAGCCAGCTCTGCTAACTGGTGACTTCTGGACACTCCTGCATCTCCCTACTAACTTGCTTGAAAGGAGAAGAGTGCTGCTTCTCTGATTTGCATAGGCAGTGTGAGGGAATAAGACGTGCCTTACCCCTGCAGGTCCATTTTAGCTTAGTAACAATCTAGCCCTGAACAAGTACAGTACAGGCAGCAGTAGTGCAAATTTTGCCACGGTCCCTTAACTTTGAGGTGAGCAGCTCTAAAGGTTAAAGGGTGGATTGGTTCATTTTTAATTCTCATTTGATCCTACCAGGGTGACACATTGGTGGTGAATTTCTTATGGGACATCTATGTAGTAGGAACAAGACTGAGGCAAAAAAGTAGTGTCATATTGACTATCAGATAGCAATCAGATGGTAGCAGCTTTTCATCTCTACCACCCTGGTCCAGGTTAGAACTAGCAGCCACAAAGAAGAATGCTCCCTGTAACATCCATTGAGCAATTCAGTCTTATTCATATTTCTCAGACTTTCTGTGCAAAGTTGTACATTGTCACCGTATACCCCTAGCTCTTTAGAATTCCTCCGTTCCTGGATGAAGTGACTGTTTTATTGATATCATTTGTGGAATATTCCTGTTGCACTAGAATTTAGCCCCAAATTGGATCCTGGGCCCCATTGAGGTTAAAGTACTGAGCACACACAGGTCTGTGTTCTGTAGGGGGAATTCCCCCTGAAGGACAGAATTAATTTGAAGAGTCCAGGGCTGCCATGTGCCAGGTTTTATGTACCAATGACCAAAAGGTATTTGAAAATTAACTCTTAATTGTATGTCTGAACATTGGAGAAGGCTTAAAATGCTATGATCTGATTGTCATCCATAAAGCTTTATTTCAATAAGGGGGGAAAGACTGTTGATTAATTGTATTTAAAGCTGAAAATAATCAGATTCAGTCTACTTAGTGTAGAACTACAGTATGACTATAATTGTGCAAGGGACATCCATATACAGAGGAGTAATTGATTGCTGGTCAGCTGTGACTTGGGATTTTGATTAGAATAACTTGCAAAAATCAGCTAAAACTGCTCTTTTACCCTCTACCCAAAAGCATTTTTGCAAGTTTGCTGTGTTTGACTCATACATAATGTATATTCCTTAATTGCCTTCATAGCCAAAGGAGGCATTTGAAATTGATGAGGATGATATATTCATATGTTGAACAAATTAGTTTAAGGACAGATGAAGAATAGATGTGCCGTCTAGCTAGCATGAACTGTTACAATTATAGTGATTATTACAACCACACTCTAATACCTTCCAGACATCAGATATCATTAAGTGTTAAGGTTATGGAAAACTACAAGCTATCTTTAGAAAATATTTGTATTACAGCAGTTCTGTTTGTGCTATTCTATCTAGGGATGTGTGAATACTTCCATTAAAAGTACCTATTTTCAGAGGTTTCCACCTCAGCAATGGAAACATATTCAAAGTTAAACCTGGCAGAAAAGTTTCCTCGACTTAAAATTGTTTGGGAATCTACAGTATTAAGTTATGTTGTTGTGAAAATCATTCAGTACGATGAAAATTCCACTTCTACTCATTGGAAGCTAAGGTGAAATTGTTCCGTTGCTGAAAGGCTGCCTATCTTTTTAAGCAGGTGACACTGTCTAAAAAGTCACTCTACAAGGAGCATGTTACACTGGCCTAAGCCTTAACAAACTAGGACACCCTAATCAATAATTATTGGATCTAAGAGCACAATCGCTTAGCAATAGCAGTAGTTTAATAAACTATGCAATAGCATAATCAATTGGAAGAAGGCTTTTTTGGCATACTATAAAACTCTGCATACAGAGGAAACTGAGTAAGAAGTGACTTTATGTAGTCAATTTTTATTGGAGTATTGCACCTCAAAGGTAATCTTTCATCCAAAAGATCTCTGAATGGATAGCAAGAAACTAAACTTAAATAGTAAGTACATCTTTGGAGTTCTTTCCCTCTGTCCTGCTGGCAGTAAGTTATTGACGCCATTCCCAGCTGCTTAGTCAGTCATCTCCCTGGAAGTCAGGAAGGTCTGCACTGTTAAATGCTGCTTTGGTGCCATGGGATTCATGTTCAGGGGATTCCTTTTCACAATGTTGTAACCTCCTTATCTGGAGCTGACATTACACATCACTATCTGTGTCAGAAGCTTTATCAGCATCTCTACCAGCAGCAGCAGCACTTGCTGGTTGAAAAAGTCTCTGTTTACCATTTAAGAATGTCAATCATTCCACTCTGTAGTCTCAGTATTAGACTTGTGTGTCAGTGAGTAGCAACCTTCCCAGCTGTACCAAGAAATAATACACTCTGAATAAAAGCTTGGAGGAGGACAGTCGAAAGCACTTGACAGCAGTTGAAATCAAGCAAGACATACTTTTTCATTTCAGAAGTGAGTACATAAGGGGATTGTCCTATCCTGCTAGTGCTTCATTGTCATTTAAGTCCACTTCCACCTCAGAAGATTCTGGCAGAATTATAGTACTGGACTTTCCAGGCAGGTTGTGTATTTTAGGGTGGGTAGGAGAGAGAACGCAATTACATCGTATCTGGTTCATGTCTACAATGTATATTTTATGTATCTGGTATTTTTATGGTCCCCCTCCATACAGTGTATGCATGCTTTACAATAATTGATGGATTTAGCCTCACAACACCTTGGCAGCTGGAGGTCTCTCTGTTTTACCAAGGCACAGAAATGTTAAGTGACTTGCTCAAGGTCAGACAGGCAGGAAGTTGTTTGAAATGGCAGGACAAGTTACTATGGCAGCCTGACAATAGCATAGGATTCATTTAAAACTGGAGTTGGGGAAGAGTTCTCCACTGGTCAGTTAATCTGGCCTTAAAACAAATCAGCCTTAACAGACCAGAGAATCTGGCCCTGTGGCTTCAGAGATCTCTTGCCAGCTCACAAAGGAAGTTGAAAATCTGTCCACATTCCTAATCAATCCAATAACTTTATTCCTTTAGGTTTGGTCACCCAGCTCCTTTAGCTAGGATGTAAGTTCTTCTGTGATTACGAGGTATGTATTGACATTTTAGGGCTGGAGGGTGAAATTTGACATTGCCTCTTTTTAAAGTATTCAGTGTGTTTTTGGATAAAGAGTGCAATGTGACCTATAAAAGCCTGTTTTAACTGATACCACATTTGGCCTCCTGCAATGGTTGCAGTTGCAAAGATTGCCCTCTCCTCCCCAGGGCTAGGAAAACACATCTCCCTATACCTCCTATGTACGCAAGACTCCTCTGTCAGCAAGTACAGACTTGGCTGCTGTACCAGGTTTTTCAGGATATGAAACTAAGAATTCTATTGGATTCACTTGCTACTTTAACTCATGCAACAGCAGATTGTTTTTGTTTTTCCTCCTGCAGTTCTCTACCAATTTTATAGTTCATTATTGCTTGACGAAAATTGATGCAATTCACTTCTGTCCACTGATGTTTAATAAAAACTGTCATTCCTACTAAGACTGTACATTAGCAGGTTCTGACTGTCTGCAAAACATAGCACATGTGCAAATTTGCCATGTTGTGCTCATCTGACAGTTCATTTAATTGACATTGATAAAAACCAAAGAGGGAGGGGGTAAACCTTTAGGTGAGGGTAATCCACATATTTATTGAGACTTTGATGCTACATTGGCTGCTTTGCTTGTAATTCTCTGTCCAACTCACATGCTAAAAGTATTCTGTTTCATAAACAGAGCTGAGGATGTTGGCTGAGGGAAAAGACAGCTTCACCCATTCTGCCAGTTACACTGCCTGACAAGTTCCCCAATTCATTGTGTGATTTAAATGCAGTATTCTGGGGCAGAAATTGGAGTTAGTTTCTTTTATTTAAACCGGAGAAGCAGAATTTCTGCCTGTTAAAGCAAAAGACTGGGAATCAGGACTCCTGGGTTATTCCCAGCTCACTAATGATTCATATGTGACCTTGGACAAGCCACACCAACCCACTGTATCTGCTTATCCATCTGTAAATGAGGTATAACAATACTTCACGGGCTTGTTGTGAGACTTGATTGATTGTTTGCAAAGTACTAAATAAATGGGACTATGGAATTACTAGCAGTAATACATTTCATTAAAAGGAAACAAACTGTGTGCCTGGGCTTTCCCTGCCTTCCCTTTTTCATCTAGCTATGGTGTGTGTCTGACCGTTCTCCTTTACTACTCATCAGGTCCGGCTCCAGGCACCAGCGAAGGAAGCAGGTGCCTGGGGCGGCTAATAGAAAGAGGCGGCACTCTGTCCATTGCTGGGGCGGCACGTCCGGGTCTTCAGCGGCAATTCGGCAGCGGGTCCTTCGCTCCCTCTCTTCACTTATCGGCAGCTCAATCGGCTTTTTTTTTTTTTCCTCGCCACTTGGAGCCGGCCCTGCTACTCATTTTGTTCAGTTTGCTATTTCTTAATGCCTTTATTATCCTTTTCTTTGTTGTTTTTATTTTGCCTCTTTTGTCTCACCATCTCAGTATTATAAATCACTTTTATCTGACATTTTAGTTGACTATTCTATATATTTAAGTACATTTTCACTACTTGCTGCATCTATGCTTTATAGCACATTAGTCCCTAGTGGATGGATGTGTGGGTTCTCACTTCTTATTCTCAACTACTTATACCTGCTGTTGCTTTACTGATTCTAGGTCTCTGGGAGTCAAATCATACTAGAATTGTGTGAGTGCTTGAAAGATAGGAAGAGGTTGTTTGCCTCATTGGCTGTGCCCACAATTCTGACTGTCTTTAAAAAGATCTCACTTTCTTCAGGTTTCAGAGTAGCAGCTGTGTTAGTCTGTATCCACAAAAAGAACAGGAGTACTTGTGGCACCTTAGAGATTAACAACTTTATTTGAGCACAAGCTTTCGTGGGCTACAGCCCTATATATATATATATATATATATATATATATATATATACACACACATACAGAGAACATGAAAAGGTGGGAGTTGTCCTACCAACTTTAAGAGGCTAATTAAGAGAAAAAAACTTTTGTAGTGATAATCAAGATGGCCCATTACAGACAGTTTGACAAGAGGTGTGTGAATACTTAACATGGGGAAATAGATTCAAGCCAACAACTTAGGCTTGAATAGAGACTAGGAATGGCTGAGCCATTACACACATTGAATCTATTTCCCCATGTTAAGTATTCACACACCTCTTGTCAAACTGTCTGTAATGGGCTATCTTGATTAAGAGGGAAAAAAAAACGTTTGTAGTGATAATTAATTAGCCTCCTAGAGTTGGTAGGACAACTCCGACCTTTTCATGTTCTCTGTATGTATATATATATCTCCTTATTATATGTTTCATTCTATGTATCTGATGAAGTGGGCTGTATCCCACGAACGTTTACGCTCAAATTAATTTGTTAGTCTCTAAGGTGCCACAAGTACTACTGTTCTTTTTGCTTTCTTCAGTTTCCCTTACAAAAACTGAGTAGTAATTGCAGACTTCCAGAGGACTGAAAAGCAAATCAATGACTCAACATTTAATAGGACTACCCAGGGCTGTATTACAATGTTTGCATGCTACTTGATCCCTTCTCTAGGGTAAGAGACATTGCTCTCTTTGATAGAATACAAGTGTATGCTGAGATGAGATGGAGGAAATTGGGAAGACAAATAAGTGTACAGAAATCAGGCCTCATTAAACTAGTTTGGATCGTGTAGGCCAGTACAATGTGGTAGGTGGGTTGAGATCTCCTAAAAAAACTCCGTCTAACCCTGGGGAAAAAATTTCAGACAAATAGTTCATTCACTGGAAGATGCAAAGTTTTGTTTGACCTGAAACTTTGCAAATTTGACATGAATTCATCAAATAATTTGAGACACCATTTTTTTTTCAGACTAAGTTCTTAAAGGGGCTTAGATGCTATTCACACAGGGCCGCCCAGAGGGGGGGGGCAAGTGGGGCAATTTGCCCCGGGCCCTGCAGGGGCCCCCATGAGAGTTTTCCGGGGCCCCTGAAGCGGGGTCCTTAACTCGCTCCGGGGGCCCCGGAAAACTCTCCTGGGGCCTGGGCCCCCGGAGCTTCTTCCACTCCGGGTCTTCGGTGGCAATTCGGCAGCAATTTGGCGGCGGGGGGTCCTTCCGCTCCGGGACCCACTGCCGAAGTGCCAGGTCTTCAGCAGCAATTTGGCAGCAATTCGGCGGCGAGGGGCCCCCGCCGCCAAAGACCCCAGGCCCCCTGAATCCTCTGGGCGGCCCTGCATTCACAAAAAGATGAGGAGAAGGGGAGACTGTAAAGTGTTTGGGATATATAATCCAATGAATGAATTGCAAGCAAAGCACCCCCTATAGCATCAAAATACCAATATATGTGTGTGTGGAGACAAAGTATGTATAGTTACCTATATGCATGCATGTGCAAAATGCACAGCATTTACCAAAAAGAAACAATGAGGAGGTAATTAGAAACACATGGCGAGGTATTCTCAATACAAGCAAAAGTATATGTATACTCTTCATCTCATTGAAACTGGGGGAAATGAAGACGGAAATTTGAATGTCAGACCTACAACAGGCAGGATCATTCCGTACATACCTATGGCATTTATTGCTTCTACAGCAGAAGCTACATGAATATTCCAAGCTCCAATTTTCCATAACTCGTTGGTTTTTTGGCCAGATATATTCACGGCACAATTTGCTTGGACAGTCCTTTCTCATCAATATGAACAAAAATCAAAGACTACTTCTCTTAGCTCCTGTTTTCAGCAGAGTCTGCATTTTCTATAAATTTTCCATGTGAAATGTGAAAAATGTATGTTCATTAAATGACTCAGGTTTTGCTGTCAAATTCAAGTGATCTTTGCACAATGGTTTGTCAACACCATTACCCTGACCGTTCACTTTACCTTATATAGCTGTACTTTCATGCCAGTCACTACCACTTGCTGAGAAAAGAAATAACTATCTCATACTTTTAAAAATTCTTATGCAACTTAAGTCTCCTGAGACTTTTGTTCAACCTTTTTCATTTTTTTGAACCCTTTTGTTGCATAGTTTACTTCCTTCCTTGGAACCATCAGTTTAATGCTTATTCAAATCTGTTCAATGAGGGCTCTATCTTGGGAATTAACATTTTGGACCAGCTGAGAGAGATGCAGTGGTATTTCAATGCTTCAGTACTTCAGTGGTGTCATTGATAACTGGGTTTGCCTATCATGTCCTCCTTAGCATCATGCTGTTGAATGTCCATATGAAATATAGCTTTTCTTAAACCTTAAAATAAAAATGAAGGGTTTCACAGCTTTCTCTAGGTTCAGTCTAAACAAATGGAAGCAGTGTGTTCTGCTGATGGAATTCTAGAGACATTGGTTGCATTCCTACTTCTGCTACTGACCTGCTGTGTAACCTGCCATGAGTCATATCAGTTCTGTGTACCTTTGTTCCCTCTCCCAGCCTCTACCTTTGCTGATGGGGGCTGGGGAGGGGGAGTGAAGGGTATGCTTTTCAGTCATGTTAATTGAAAATTCCCCAAAAGATGCCGTTTAACATGGTTCAAAATGTGTTATCTGGCTGTGTTTTAGCCTGGAGGGATGGAATTGGCTAAAACACAACACTAACATGGCTTCAAAACACAGCTTTTCATGATTGTCAAATGCTGTCAAGGTGCAGGCTAACATTTGAAGCTAAGTGTGATAGACTCATAGGCCATAAGGGACCATCATGATCATCTAGTCTGACCTCATGCACATCACAATCCACAGACCTTCATCTCCCACTCAGTCCTGCAATAGGCCCATAACCTCTAAATGAGTGAAGTCCTCAAATCTTGATTGAAAGACTTGAATTTATGGAGAATCCATCATTTACTCTGTCTTGTCTGTTTAGATAGCCCCAAATAATTTAGTCACTCACAACTTCACCTAGCTCAATGGGATCCTAAGTTTGGTTAGAATCTCTTCATAGACTTTAACATTACATAGGTTATAGGATTACATCCAGTCACCCCTGCACTGAGCTCAGTAATCTATCAACCAGAAAGGTATTGCATCTTGGTTGGAAGACATCAGGTGATCGCGAATCTCTTGGTAGTTTGTTCCAATGGTTTATCACCCTCAGTGTTCAGAAATGTCATTTTTTAATTTTTTAAAATAATGTAGGCACTATTGTAAAAAAAAAAAAAATGAATAATGCCATCTACTTTCTGTTTCCTTCCATTTTTCTGGTGATTAAAAGAGGAGAGGGGAATCCCCATGAAGTTTAAAAATCAGTGCCATGACTCTCCCTTTGTTCTCCTCCCCAGCTTTCATTCTCCCCAATGCTCATACCTGGGCTAATGCGCATTAAAGTAAATAAAAACTAGAAAGTTCCTGATCAGAATGATGAGATGAACGATATGGTGGTTTCATTCTGAATGTGATACTATCTTTCGTACGCAGTGGTGGTGTAGCCATGTTGCTCCCAGGATATTAGAGAGACAATACCCTAGGAAGATCCACTCTAATTGCATCAGGACTAAGGAGCAGTCCATAAAGAAACTAATCTCCAAATAACCCATCTCTAGTTTTACACGAGACCCAGGGCATGCTCTGGTAGAACTTTAGGAGTTTTAGTTCAAGCTTGATTGATGCTCATTGTTTGGTTCTGTCAATAATGCAGATACATGCTTCAATAGCTAGACTTAAGATGAAAATCACCCTTGAACAGAGGACCAATACACAGCAGGTGCACAACTTAGTCTGTTTTGGTTTTGCATGGGATTTAAATGAGACTTTTAATGGAGTGTAGGCTTTTGGCTAGTCTTTTTCACAGCACTGACTTTCATCCTTAGTGCGTCTGGGCCATGGCTTAGGAAAAGCATTCCTATTCAGGAAAACACTTAAGCATGTGCTGTAAATCCCAATGCATGCTTAAAGTTAAGCACATGCTTAAATGTTGTCCTGAATACAGATTGATTTAAGTGCTTTCATTCAGGAAGAGCTCTATAGTCCCAGACACAGCACACATCTCCCCACATGCAAAAAGGCTATTATCTATCCAGAAGTTAGTCTGTGCACGTTGCATGTAAAAATAAAAACTGTTAATTACAGTATATCTCAAAGCATCCAGTATAAATTTGTGCATCCTTCCTTAATTTCCTATTACCTTTTGTTGTCTTCCCATTTATTGGCTTAATAGATACCTTTGCCCTCTTTGTACTATACACATTTGTTTTCTCCCTTCTAGGTTAGAATTTTACAATTATCACCATAGCAGCATTCCAGCTCTAATAGGAAGATACGTCTTCTGAATGGCTGATGATACAACATTAACTGTTAGAACATAACATTTTTCATGTTGGAAACATCTGGAATTCACAACCAGCAAAGACGTGTAAAAATGTCTGTGGCTTTTTAATAATCACCCAAGGCTTCACTTGCAAGCTTTATTAGGCTGCATTTACAGACATTTCTTATTAACCAAGTATAGAATGTGATAAAACTAAGCTTTATTTCAACATCAAAAAAAAAGTTCAATTTACAATTTATGTTCCTTTAAAAAAGGATTTGAATCATCCTTTGTGAAGAAGGCCTTTGTAAGAGAATTGGGCCATATTCCCTTCCTCTGATATTAGCAGCCTCTTACCTAGTGCACTAATATTGCTATTTACTGGCTGATTATATCCCCCGGCAAGATTCGGGACTGTGTCTACTTCCCTGCTGCAAACTAATCACTTTTCAAAATTAGTTATTGATCCAGGTCCATTCTAGAGGACAAATTTAGTGGCTGGTTCATTGAGTTCCAACAGTCAGACTGTTGGTGTAAGCTGCAAGATGTGAAAACAAACAAGATATTCAAGCACATGCACATACACACTTGTCTTGTATCTCCTTACATTAGTTAAGTGTAAATACTATAGCAAGGAATGGCTCTATTGAGAGAGAGAGAGAGAGAGATGACCAAAGTAAACTCAAAAGAGCAATAATTTCAGGTTCTTATTTTCCTTATCTACACACACAGCTCTTGGTATACACTCCAGAAGCTTTATCTGACAGACAAGAACATGTGTGTCAATTTTTTAGTTATAAGAAGTCATCCTAACTTAATTTGGACTTTGCAACTGGAGGGAGACCTTTCTTGAACAGTTTAGATTCGCAAGATATTTATTTGTAGTAAGAGTTGCACTTGGGATTTACACTTAATATTTAATATGCATATTATTTGTCAATTACATCATATCCATTGCCTTAGTCTATCCCTCTGACTGCAGAAAGCATTTTCAGTGATTCTGCTGATGGAGCAAGGTGTCAAACACAACTATTTCCTGCATTATTTTGTATTCTCCCCCTCCCCCCAACACTTCTATTGAAAATACTGTTAAAGCCAAATTCATATTTCATTTGAGTTCTAGCCATCATATCCCTCTGTCTCTAAAAATATCATTCTTTACAAAGGCTAATGACAAAGACTCTTCTAATTTTTCAGGGGCCTCATTCTCCACCATTTATACTAAGGGGAAAAAAATACAGTTAATTTCTAAGATTAGTTTCACAGCATTGTACAAACATCCATTTTCTAGCTCAGAATTATGAACTCTCATAATAGCTGCATGTTGATCCCCCTCCCCACCCCACCCCACCCCACCCCTCCACACAATGGGTAAGATCAAATTCTATCTCTTCTGGGTTTTTGTTTTGTTTTTACTTAATTGCAAGTGTTTCTGGAACAGAAACATTCAATGCGATCAAGATTTCACCAGGGCAGCCCAGAGGATTCAGGGGGCCTGGGGCAATGCAATTTCGGGGGCCCCTTCCATAAAAAAAAGTTGTAATACTATAGAATACTATATCCTCGTGGGGGCCGCTGTGGGGCCCAGGGCCTGGGGCAAATTGCCCCACTTGCCCCATGCCCCCCCCCCCCCCCAGGCGGCCCTGGATTTCACCCAAAATGTTAATAACATCTTATTTCCCTTTACATATATGAAAATACTTTACAGCTGAGCAAGCATTCTTCACTATGTATAATATTCTGCCTGTTTGCATATTTCCAAGGGTTAGACAAATGGAGGGCTTGAGTTTTTTTTGGCTTCATTACCCTGAGTCAGTTGTATGTCTATTAACTCCTTGCTGAACCATCATACAGAGTACCTGAAAACTTCACATTATGTACTAGAGCTTTGTAAGGCATTCCTGTGCACCTTGTATTTTTGTTATACAGCCCTTGAATTTTGCTTTGAAGCTTGTTATAATTCACCCAAAACTAAGAATGCCAAAACCATTTATATTCATTCATTCTCTCTCTATCCAAAACTTGGCCCAGATTCACCAAAAAGATTCATAAACCTGGACTGAGTTTGGGATTTATAAGAAAACCTTAAACCAGACATATGTTTTTAGCTTTGCTTGTGTCTAGGTAAGTTTCACACAGGGTTTTTTTCGTATATGCGCATAGCAAAGAAAAGGAAAAGTTATTGATTCATATGAATGATGGGTAGTGGGTGGACAGTGGTCTTGGCAGATGCTCTCAATGACTAAATATCTTTGTTCTTTGAGTTTCTGGTATCAGTTACTGGTTCATATCTGACCCAAATAAGTAATAACCAAGAGTTTTTTATTATAAGCTTACTAATTTAAGGGCTTGACCCTGTACTCTTACACTCTTGAACAGCAACTTTCATGTAAACTACAGCCTAAAAAGCAAATAACATGAAGGTGTAAGGTACAGTAGGAAAGCCTGTTTTACTATACATTCTCCTCTACCTTCCCTTGCTCCCCTTTGGTATGCAAGACAGTTTACACATACTGAATGGCAATTGTGTGTGTTACAAGTGACTTGAGCAGGTGTTTCTGATTGACTTGTGTACGCAAGGTGTAATTTATATCCATGTAGAATTTGATCCAGAGCCTTCTGAATTGCATTAGCTTACATCTGAGACAATTTTTTTCTCTAGTACTCTAGTGTAATCCATTGATGACAACTTGGTTCCTTTAATGTAGCTGAAAAGAGAATTTGGCCTAGATCTGAAGTTTGCCATTGTTCTGCCTTCAGCAGCAGAGAACAAGAACTCTACCTATTTTCAGTCTTTACACTGTTATGACGAGTCAGATTTATGCTGTTCTGTGAAAGTTCAGAATGTCATTTCTTACAGCTTCCAATGTGGCATTTCCCCCCCTTTTTTAAGACTAGTGAGGTCTAAGATCTCCTGGCATAACTGGAAAATAAAGGTCAGCTGATATAAATTTTCATAACTCTATTCACCTCAATAGAACTATTAATTTAAACCCACTGAAGGTCCCAGAATCTTCCTGATCATTTTGGTTCTTTTTATATTCATTATAGGCTATAGGGAGACAATAGTGCAAAATAAGATCTTTAACTTAGATGCCAGGAATGGAATATTTCTCCTGTTGATGACATTATTTTCAGGTTTCTTTTCATATGCTCTACTTTTCAGGTCAAAGTAAAGCCATATAGAAAACACTTTATACAGGGATGAATACATGAACAAAATCTGCGTTTTCAAGGAGAGGGGACATGTATAATTTGATTTAATTTTGAGTGAAAACTGGAGCCTAAAACAGTAAATCTATTTGTATTACTGAACCAGTCAATGGAAGAAGAACTTGTTCACAATTGGATCTATACTTTTTGTGTAAGTAAATCAATAAAATATTGTTTTTCTGATCTCCATTTCTTAGACTATACTGGTCACTGAAACCAACCTTTCCTCAAGGGAATTAATTAAATTAAAAAATGAAATTACATAGTTATTTTGGCATTCTTTTTGAACATGAAATAGAGCTGCATTCAGATCCATTGTGAATGGTTCCATTACTACAGACCTGATACTGAAAGAAGGAATGAGCAGACTTCTGAAATATTAGCTAGCTTTATTCCTGGATCTACTAATTAGTTAATATTGCACTGCAGAGTGATATGGTTAAAAAAATCTATAAAGGTTTTACAGGACTCAAAGTTAATACGGGTCATTCAAAATCTAATAAAAACATGTTTAAAAAGTGAAATATACATGAAGTATTTTTAGAAAAGATCAAAACATAAAATCTCTATAATAGGAACAATACTTAATATATTTGATCAGATCTAATTCAAGAAAGTTGAGTACTTAAGTCTCAGGGTATGTCTACACTACGAGAGTTGTTCGATTTTACTTAAAGTGAATTTGTGGAACTGATATTACAAAGTCGAACGTGTGTATCCACACTAAGGACAGTAATTCAACTTTGTGAGTCCACACTAACGGGGCAAGCATAGACATTGGAAGTGGTGCACTGTGGGCAGCTATCCCACACTTCCCGCAGTCCCCGCTGCCCACTGGAATTCTGGGTCGAGCCCCCAATGCCTGCTGGGGCAAAAAATGTGTCAAGGGTGGTTTTGGATAACTGTCGTCATTCAACCCTCTCTCCCGCCCTCCCTCCATGAAAGCACCGGCGGGCAATCAGTTCACGCACTTTTCTGGTGATTGACAGCGCGGACGCCACAGCACTGCGAGCATGGATCCTGCTGCGATCATCGCTGCAGTTATGGCCGTTGTCAATACCTCGCACCGTATCATCCACCTTTTTCAGAGGCAGATGCTGAGAACTCGGGTGAGGAGGCTACGGCAGCGCGGTGAGGACATTAAGTCTGAGAGGGGCACAGACCTCTCACAAAGCACGGGACCCCGCGCCGTGGACATCATGTTGGCAATGGGTCATGTTGATACTGTGGAATGGCGATTCTGGGCCCGGGAAACAAGCACGGACTGGTGGGACCGCATAGTGCTGCAGGTCTGGGATGAATCACAGTGATTGCAAAACTTTTGGATGCGTAAGGGAACTTTCCTGGAACTTTGTGAGTTGCTGTCTCCTGCCCTGAAGTGCAAGGACACCCGGATGCGAGCAGCCCTGACTGTCCAGAAGCGAGTGGCCATAGCCCTCTGGAAGCTTGCAACGCCAGACAGCTACCGGTCAGTCGCGAACCAATTTGGAGTGGGCAAATCTACTGTGGGGGTTGCTGTGATGCAAGTAGCCAACGCAATCGTTGAGCTACTGGTCTCAAAGATAGTGACCCTGGGAAACGTGCAGGTGATCATAGATGGCTTCGCTGCGATGGGATTCCCAAACTGCGGTGGGGCTATAGCTATATAACTCACATCCTTATCCTGGGACTGGACCACCAGGCCACCCAGTATATTAACCGAAAGGGCTACTTTTCAATGGTGCTGCAAGCACTGGTGGACCATAAGGGACGTTTTACCAACATCAAGGTCGGATGGCCAGGCAAGGTTCATGATGCTCGCGTTTTCAGGAACTCTGGTCTGTTTAGATGGCTGCAGGCAGGTATTTATTTCCCGGACCACAAAATAACTGTTGGGGAGGTGGAGATGCCTATAATGATCCTCGGGGACCCAGCCTACCCGCTAATGCCCTGGCTCATGAAGCCCTATACAGGCGCCCTGGACAGTGAAAAAGAACTCTTCAACTACCGGCTGAGCAAGTGCAGAATGGTGGTGGAGTGTGCTTTTGGACATCTGAAGGGGAGATGGAGAAGCTTACTGACTCACTCTGATCTCAACGAAACCAATATCCCCATTGTTATTGCAGCTTGCTGTGTGCTCCACAGTCTCTGAGAGCAAGGGGGAGACGTTTATGGCGGGGTGGGAGGTTGAGGCAAATCGCCTGGCTGCTGATTACCCCCAGCCAGACACCCGGGCAATTAGAAGAACCCAGTGGGACGCGCTGTGCATCCGGGAAGCTTTGAAAGCTAGGTTCCAGAGTGAGCAGGGTAACCTGTGACTATTAAGTTTGTTTAAACAGAAGCTGAACCTGCCCCCGTTTCTTTACCCAGTTAATGTTGACTATCCTCTCCAGTTACCAACCCCCTTCCCCCTCCCCTTCCAACTCACCTTTAAAAAATAAAATAAATGAAACTTTGTTCATTAACACCGTTTTCTTTATTAAGGATTTTGTGGTAAAGTGTTGAAAATGGGACACAGACTGTGGTGGGGAGCGGGTGTAGTGATGGAAAGGACGCTTCTAAACTCAAGGAATGACAGGCTCCTGCTCTAGAGTGGTCTGCAGTGGTGGACTGGTTGTTTCAACGGAGCCTCCTACCCCTCCTTTTTGGGACTCTGTGTGTGGGGGCTATGTGACTTTGTGGTGGGGGAGGGCGGTTACAGATCCCATGCTGCGTGGCTCTGTCATCCAGGCTAAGGACCGCTGCATAAGATCTGTAACCACCCTCCCCTGCCACAAACTCACATAGCCCCCCCACACAGAACATGAAAACCACCTCCCAGACTGACCAGGGTGCCTAGTGACTGCAATGTGTGTGAGACCTTCTGCTGAATCTGCCCCCATGTCTGTACTCTGGTAAAGGTGTCTGTCCTCTCCAATTACCAACCCCTTCCCCCACCCCTTCAAACACACTCTCCTCTAAAAGAACATGACGGAAACAGTAATTAACAGAAACGTATTTTTTATTAACAACTACACAGGGGATGAAACTGGGACAGGGGCTTGGGTGAGGTGCTTTTGGAGTGAAGGAAAGGACTTATCAGATCTTTGGGAATGAGAGCCTTCTGCTACTTGAGCAGTCGGCAGGGGTGGAGTGACTGTTTTCACAGCCCCTGCTGCCCCTCCTTCTTTGGACTTTGGGTGAGGGGAGGATGGGACTTTGTGGCGGGGGAGGGTGGTTAGAGATAGAATGCAGCGGGGCTCTGTCCTCCTGCCTCCGGTCCTGCAGAACATCTACAAGGTGCCGGAGCATGTCCATTTGCTCCCTCATTAGACCAAGCAGCGTTTGAGTCGCCTGCTGGTCTTTCTACCGCCACCTGTCCTCCCGTTCGTTGTGTGATCGCTGGTATTGCGACATGTTCTTCCTCCACTGGGTCTGCTGTGCCGCCTCGGCTCAGGAGCAGCCCATAAGTTCTGAGAACATCTCGTCCCGTGTCTTTCTCTTTCGTCGCCTGATCTGCGCCAGCATCTGGGAGGGGGATGCCGGGGTAGCTCGGGAGACACTCGCAGCTGTGGGATGGGAAAAAGGGAGTGAATTCCTCACAAAGATACAGTTTTGCGAACATACAGTCTTTCTCTGTGAACAAGACCATGCACAGTACCTATCACATGCGCACTCAGTACAAGGTCGAATTTTCAGCCTTCCCATTGAGTGCCTGGAGTCTTGCTGTACAGATCACAAAAGCGGGGCCGGACAACGGAATTCGGCTAGCAGGCAGACATGGTAAGCCGTAGACTTTTGGCTACTTAAAGCTTAATTTATAGCAGTGCCCTCCTTTCACATTCCAAGCAATGCTCCTAGCATTGGCCAGTTCCTGCTGCCGGCAATCCAGCCAGCATGAACTCTGCCCCTGTCCCACCCTCCTCGCGGCTGTCCTCTGGAAAGATCCCTGCATTCTGCCCCTGTCCCACCTCCACCGAGTGGCTGTAAACCACCGGTTACAGTTATTTAAAGGAACAGGCAATCAGTCCCCATACTAAAATTCCCCTAATTCAAACCAGGTCACCATGAGTGATATCACTCTGATGAGGATTATGGAGACAGAGAAAGACTGCATGCTGCGTGAATGCCAGCAAGCACCAGGGCCGTATGCCACCATGCTTTGCGAGGCAATGATCCCGGAGTACCTGCTGCTAGCCTGGCATGGAAAAGTTTCCTACCATGGAGGAGGCAATAAGGCCGCTCTCCCCAGGAACCTCATGCAAAGGCTTTCACAATACCTCCAGGAGAGCTTCATGGAGATGTCCCAGGAGGATTTCTGCTCTATCCCCAGACATATTGACAGAATTTTCCAGTAGCTGCACTGGCAAGGACTAAAAACTAAAGTGCCTAGGGCAAACTAATCATGAAAAACTCATTGTTAAGATACCATTCCTATTCTGTTCAAAATAAATGTTTAAAACACTTACCTACTGATCCTTCCCCTGATTCACGGTCCGGGTTACGGCCTTGGGAGGGTTGGAGGGGATCTCCGTGAGGTGATGAAGAGATCCGGGCTGTCGGGGAAATCAGCGTTGAAAGCGCTGTCGACTGCCTCGTCCTCCTCATCTCCTTCCTCATCTTCCCCGTCCGCGAACATCTCTGAGGAAGCGGCCGTTGACAATACCCCATCGTCATAGTCCACGGACAGTGGTGGGGTAGTGGTGGCGGCCACACCTAGAATGGAATGCAGTGCCTCATAGAAACGGCATGTCTGGGGCTGGGATCTGGAGCATCCGTTTGACTCTTTGGTCTTCTGGTACGCTTGTCTCAGCTCCTTGATTTTCAAATGGCACTGCATTGTATCCCGGCTGTACCCTCTCTCCGTCATGGCTTTGGAGATCTTCTCGTAGATCTTTGCATTCCATTTTTTTGATCGCAGCTCCGAAAACACGGACTCATCGCCCCCCACAGCGATCAGATCCAAGACTTCCTGATCAGCCCATGGTGGGGCCCTCTTTCTATTCTGAGATTGCATGGTCACCTCTGCTGGAGAGCTCTGCATCATTGCCAGTACTGCTGAGCTCGCCACGATGTCCAAACAGGAAATGAGATTCAAACTGGCCAGACAGGAAAAGGAATTCAAATTTTCCCCGGGGCTTTTCCTGTGTGGCAGGTCAGAGCATCCGAGCTCGGACTGCTGTCCAGAGCGTCAACAGAGTGGTGCACTGTGGGATAGCTCCAGGAGCTATTAGCATCGAATTCCATCCACACCTACCCTAATTTGATATGGCCATGTTGAATTTAGCGCTACTCCCTCGTCGGGGAGGAGTACAGAAATCGATTTAAAGAGACCTCTATGTCGAAATAAATAGCTTCGTTGTGTGGATGGGTGCAGGGTTAATTCGAGTTAATGCTGCTAAATTCGACATAACCTACTAGTGTAGACCAGGCCTCAGACACTGTACATTAGGTGCATGCATGCTGGATGCCAATAGTGAGAACATAAAAACAATGAAAATGGCAAAAGATTATAGTTTAAAGAGAACTGGATGTGCTAGTGGGGGTACTGCTGAGGACATGCATTATAATTGGAGTCATGCATTACATGGGGCTATAACGTCAGCTTTTTCTATTTACTTTTAATTGTCTTTGAAATTGATCTTTCTCTCATACCTTTCATTTTAATAACTTTGTGACCTGAGTGCAAATAGGATGTTATCTGTTTCTTTAGACTTCTACCACAGGCATGATTAAAGCTATCTATGATGTCTGCTAGTGAACCGCTGGAGTAATTACTACATTTAATCCAAAATAAGATTTTAAAAGAATTCCATCTATTCTATTTCCAGTCTTCCTTCCCATCCCACTTCATCTCTCTCCATGTAATGAGAACATGGACCTTAAGGTATTGAATCTGGTTGATAATAAAAGCAGCAGGACATATTTACTTCAAGATTTTAGAACATAAGAACGACCATACTGGGTCAGACCAAATGTCCATCTAGCCCAGTATCCTCTCTTCCAACAGTGGTCAGTGCCAGGTGCCCCAGAGGGAATGAACAGAACAGGTAATCATGAAGTGATCCATCCCTGTTGCCCATTCCCAGCTTCTGGCAAAATTGAGGCTAGGAACACCATCCCTGCCCATCCTGGCTAATAGCCATTTATGGACCTATCCGCCATGAATTTTGGAACACTATTATAGTCTTGGCCTTCACAACATCTTCTGGCAAAGAATTCCACAGGTTGACTGTGCTTTGTGTTCAGAAATACTTCCTTTTGTTTGTTTTAAACCTGCTGCCTATTAATTTCATTTGGTGACCCCTCATTCTTGTGTTAGGAAAAGGAGTAAATATCACTTCCTTATTGACTTTCTCTACACCAGTCATGATTTTATAGACCTCTATCATATCCCCCCTTAGTTGTCTCTTTTCCATACTGAAAAGTCTGAGTCTTATTCATCTTTCCTCGTACGGCAGCTGTTCCATACCCCTAATAATTTTTGTTGCCCTTTTCTGAACCTTTTTCAATTCCAACACACATTTTTTTTTGAGATGGGCTGAACACATCTGCACACAATATTCAAGGTGTGGCCATACCATGGATTTATATAAAGGCAATATGTTTTCTATCCCTTTCTTGGTGATTCCCAATATTCTGTTAGCTTTTTTGACTATTGCTGCACATTGAGCAGAAGTTTTACAAGAACTATCCACTATGACTCCAAGATCTTTCTTGAGTGGTAACATCCAGTTTAGACCCCATCATTTTATATGTGTAGTTGGGATTACATTTTCCAATGTGTATTACTTTGTATTTACCAACAGTGAATTTCATCTGCCATTTTGTTGCCCAGTCACCCAGTTTTGTGAGATCCCTTTGTAACTCTTCGCAGTCTCCTTTGGACTTAACTCTCTTGAATAGTTTTGTATCATCTGCAAATGTTGCCATCTCACTGTTTACTCCTTTTTCTAGGTTGTTTATGAATATGTTGAACAGTACTGGTCCCAGTACAGACCCCTGGGGGACACCACTATTTATCTTTCTCCATCCTGAAAACTAGGGTAACCAGATGTCCCAATTTTATAGGGACAGTCCTGATATTTGGGGCTTTTTTTTAATATGGTTTCCTATTACCTCACACCACTTGTCCCGATTTTTCACACTTGCTATCTGGTCACCCTTCTGAAAACTGACCATTTATTCCTTTGCTTCCTATCTTTTAACCAGTTACTGATCCATGAGAGGACCTTCCCTCTTATCCCATGACTGCTTACTTTGCTTAAGAGCCTTTGATGAGGGAACTTGTCAAATGCTTTCTGAAAACCTAAGTCCACTGGATCAACCTTGTCCACATGCTTGTTGACCCCCTCAAAGAATTCTAGTAGATAGGTGAGGTATGATTTCCCTTTGCAAAAGCCATGTTGACTCTTCCCCAACAAATTGTGTTCATCTGTGTCTGATAATTCTGTTCTTTACTATAGTTTCAACCAGTTTGCCCAGTACTGAAGTTAGGCTTACTGGCATGTAATTGCAAATAATTTTTATGTGAACCTTTTCTTAGTTTTGATCTACATGCAATCAAACAAAACCTTTACATATTTCAATTATGTCTCCTATGATGAGATGAGGCTAAAAAAAAAGTATCATTCCATCCAAGGGGCTGAGAGAAGGATTCTTCTATTCTACAGGTCTGGTTTCAGTATGTTACTGTCAATACATACTCACAAACTCTGCAGAAATTCACTCCATTGACGACTTCTGAATTCCCATGCTGACAGTAATTATAACTTTTTTATAGAATATAGAGCACTTAATTTTACAGTAATAGACATAAGTATGATGTGCCAACCTGTTTTTTTCTCTATCTCAAAGTTATCTTATTCTTATATGCAAATTGCCAGTTAATCTCCTTGAATATGTCATAAATCTCTCCTTCTAAAATAATAGTTAATGTAATTATGTCTGAAACTTTAATTGTGTTCCATAAGGTGGAACTTTTTATGCCACTTGAGGAGTCTTGTTGTAAAGTGCCTAAGACCAGGGAATAATATGACCCTCAGTATATTAAATGTACATCATCTGCTGTCTTCTGCTGATGCCTATCCAGGTTGGGTTAACAATTTTAGAAGCTCTGTGTGCTTCAGGTTTCACCACAGTGCTATTTGGCATGAGCAAACAGGTGGATTATAAATCACACATACGCTTTTTAGCCATATTCCATAGCCATGTGAGAAACAAGTTCAATTTGTCCAACTCCTTTATGATTTTAGTTTAATTCTCATTTGCCAAGACTTTCTCTTTCCCTCTAACTGTCTCTTTAGCCTAATGGGGTGTACATTCAGACTAGATTCCATGGTCCAAGTATTGTGTCTTTTGTGCAACCCAAACTCTGAGTTTGGGGATGTACAAAAAATACTGGATCAAGCACCAGCTTTATAAAAGAAGAATATTTAGACTCCCAAATTTGAAAATTGTTGGCTTTAAAAGTAAGGTTAGGCTGTTAAAAGCACAATGTAGAAGTAGCAAGGATAAGAGCAAAGCTGATGGAAATCAAAGAAGCTGAGGTTTACTACAAACTAACTCAGTCACTTTTATTCCCCCTCGCCTTCCCCACAATCTGACTGCCAACATTTTATAACACATATTTTGGTGCTATTTTCTCTTTGTTTTGTTTCCCAATTCCCAGCCAGATGCTCTTTCCCTGGTTTTGTAAGGCAGCCAGTGCCGACCAGCAGAAAATGCATAATAATCTATAATGTGGATAATATCCTTCCCAGAGAGACCAGCACACACTATTTTGCACCCTGCTGAGCGTGTTATGATTCCTGTATTATGCTTGGCAGTGCAACACATGCCAAATGCACCACTATGGGTGGTTTTCTATTTCCTTTTAGTTTCTCCCTTAATCACATACTTTGTCTCTTTTCCCCCTCCCCCCGCCCCCTCCTTGTTCTGCAGTCATCATTCGTCTAAAACTCCATGTGTAGTGATTGAAGCTACTGAGTGATATTCCAGATACCTTAAAATGTAAATTTGCAAACAATCTTCTAGGAAATTGTTTAATACACTTTACTGGAAACCCTTAAATTAGCTGAATCATGTTAGCCGGCTCACTTCTTGAAAGCATAATCATTTTATATCTTCAGTATCTACAGTATACGTTTTTTGTTTTAATATGAAATGTAATAGACAGCTTTGCTTACCTGATTAAGGTCATCTTGTAAGACTACATCCTACCAGCTAGACAGCCTTCCTCATAAAATATGACTTACTAAATTGGAATACAATAATGTTAACAATGTATGCTCCACGTTATGGCATGTTTGATCTAAGTGGTGACCGTTTCTGTGAAGTGAATAATCACCTTTGCTAAATCAGCTCACTATGTTTTATTAATGGTTGTTGAAAAAATTGGTAAGTCTGATCTTTTAAAGATATAAATGAATGTATCAGTCTGAAAATAAATCTCAGAAATGGATCAATGTCAATAACTCAGTAACAATGAAACTGTTACTAGTTACAAGATAAATAAGATGAAAGATCTGGAGTCAAGTTAGTGTCCATGCAGAACCGGAGGGCTGGTCTCCACTACTGGGGAGATAGACGCTACTGCAATCAATGCAGCAGAGATCCATTTTAGCAGGTCTGGTGAAGACCTGCTAAATCGATGGCAGAACGCCCTCGGGTTGACCCCGGTACTCCTCCTCTCTGAGAAGAGTAAGAGAGGTTGACTGGAAAGCATCTCCCATGGACTCAGCACTGTGAAGACACCAGGGTAAGTAACCTAAGCTACCTCCACTCCAGCTACATGAATAATGTAGCTGGAGTAGAGTAACTTTAGTCAATTTATCCCCATAGTGAAGACAAGCCCACAGTGTACTTAATGGGACAAAACACAAGTGCAAGAGCATGCTTGCATGGTTCCTACTGAACTTTCAGGCCCTAATTATCATAGAATCCTAAAAGATTAGAGGTGGAAGAGACCTCAGGAGGTCACATAGTCCAACCCCCTGCTCAAGGCAGGACCAACCCCAACTAAATCATCCCAGCCAGGGTTTTGTCAAGCTGGGCCTTAAAAACCTCTAAAGATGGAGATTCCACCACCTCCCTAGGTAATCCATTCCAGTGCTTCAACACCCTCCTAGTGAAACAGTGTTTCCTAATATCCAAACTAGACCTCCCCCACTGCAACTTGAGACCATTGCTCCTTGTTCTGTCATCTGCCACCACTGAGAACAGCCTAGCGCCATCCTCTTTGGAACTCCCCCTTCAGGTAGTTGAAGGTTGCTATCAAATTCCCCCTCACTCTTTTTTCTTCAGACTAAATAAGCCCAGTTCTCTCAGCTTCTCCTCATAAGTCATGTGCCCCAGCCCTCTAATCACTTTTGTTGCCCTCCTCTCGACTCTCTCCAATTTCTCCACATCCTTTCTGTAGTGGAGGGGAGTGGGGGCCCAAAACTGGACACAGTGCTCCAGATGTGGCCTCACCTACCCTCCAGTGTATCTACCTCTCCCCCTGCCAGCAAACTTGCTGAAGATGCAATCCATCCCATCATCAATGAAGATGTTGAACAAAACTGGCCCCAGGACCGACCCCTGGGACACTCCGCTTGATACCGGCTGCCAACTAACCATCGAATCTTTGATCACTACTCGAGCCAGATGATTGAGCCAGCTTTCTATCCACCTTCTAGTCCATTCATCCAATCCATACTTCTTTAACTTGCTGGCAAGAACACTGGAAGACCGTATCAAAAGGTTTGCTAAAGTCAAGATATATCATGTCCACCAGTTTCCCCATATCCATAGAGCCAATTATCTCATCATAGAAAGAAATCAGGTTGGTCAGGCATGACTTGCCCTTGGTGAATCCCTATCTAACTTTGAATGCCTCATGTATCTTCAACTCTCACTGACATTTCCTGGTGTACAAGGAATTCAGGATTGGAATCAGAGTTAACTAAATGTTTATAAGTTTCTAAATTAATCCTTTCATCATGCCCAAACTTCCAGAAAAAGATGTTTTCTGTCTGAAAAGAAATCCCTAATAAAAATTGAATAGGGTCTGAGCCTACGAAGAGCTGAGCTTTCAACTCCTATAGCTTATCAATGGGAGTTGAGGACAGTCAGAGGCGGTGCTCAGCAGCGTCCTGCATCAAGGTTCTAGATGCTCCAGGTGTGAAATTCTGCCCCATTGAAATCAATGACTAAGTTCCCATTTCCTAAAAAAAGGGGGGGCAGCATTTCACCCCAGAAATATTAATCCACATTTGTACAAGTAGCTGTGATTCTAATTACAGAATATATAAAAGAGAAATTATGTACATGAAGAGTATCAGGAAGTCAGAGTGCCCTCACAGGAGACTCACATTTGAGTGAATTGTGCCAATAACCTAATTTGAATAGCTTCAGAGAATGCAAGGCTGCAGTGTCTGGCTTGTAATGCCGAAGTACCAGCTTAACCTGGGGGTGTGGGGGAAGGCTGTTACCAGGAGGCTTTTTGCTGGTTCATAAATTGAACTGAAATTTAAAAAAAAAAAAAAAGTCTGAAGAATATTCAACAGCAATTTCATATCCGCTGTCGGCCACATGCTGGTTCGTTCTCATCTCTTCATTTCTGCCCTTTTCAGTCTTCACTTCATAGCTCCGTTCTGGTATCCAAAAGAATATTTTAGGCCTTGGCTACACTTACCAGCTAGTTCGACGGCTGGAAATCGAAGTTCTGGGTTCGACTTATCGCGTCTAGTCTGGACGCGATAAGTCGAACCCGGAAGTGCTTGCCGTCGACTGCGGTACTCCAGCTCGGCGAGAGGAGTACCGCGGAGTCGACGGGGGAGCCTGCCTGCCGCGTGTGGACCAAGGTAAGTTCGAACTAAGGTACTTCGACTTCAGCTACGTTATTCACGTAGCTGAAGTTGCGTACCTTAGTTCGAATTGGGGGGGGTAGTGTAGACCAAGCCTTAGTCTCTGATAATGGCTTTCTTTATCTTGCACTTTTTAGTTGAACAGAATATACTGTAAATTACTGAGCATAAACGGATTAACAAGGGTTTCCTGAAGAAAAGTTATCCAGGCTACCACTAACAGTGTCGTGAAAACCTCATCACTGGTAAATGGCCCATTTAATAAATAGCAAACAATTGCAGTCTCTAAAATTATTAGAGCATGTTGAAAGTCTATTATTATTAACACAGTTTGAATGTTAATTTTCAATTTTTTTTTAAAAAGATAGGAAGATGCTAATTTAATGCTCAGAAGCATCAAGAGCACCTATAGGAATAGTTTTTCCTGGGGCATTTCAAATGCTCTGTTTTTAAAAGGAAAAACAGCCTACCTGGAGCTGAAGAATGTTTCTGCAAGGCTTAATTTCCCTGTGAAAGTATGCAGATGACACACAGATGTGCACACACCTTAACCAATCAAAAGAAGATAGGATCTATACAGAAATATGTATTCCCTCAAACCTGAGAGAAATGCTGCTGTAAAGGTGCATGGTTTTGTTCTATATTTTGCAGCCAATGTTGCATCCTACCATGTGGGAGCTGATATTATGGTTTACAGCTATATTCACAAATATTTTACTTTTAAACTAGTGAAAATAAAACACTTATACAACCTCCATTATTCAAGATTTTAATGTAATGGACAAAACAGAATCTAGGTCCAACCTCCACTCTTTTCCTATTTTCACTCAGCGAATGGATTTCTGTAAACTTTAAAACCACACCAGGTTTTGATGACCATTTTCATTACAAACATTAATTTTGTGTTTATTTTTTGAAGTAATCTTGTCAAGGCAGGACATTATCTCTTTCTGAGTTTGTGAAGTACCTACCATATTTTTGAGTTCTGCAAAACCAATGAATGGTGATACAATGGCATGGCCAGAATTTTACAGTGGCGGGGAGGGAACAGTATACTACCTAGCTGCAGCTTTATAAAAGATGGTTGAGCACATGGGCTCAGATTACCTTTTTGGATGGATTATTGATTAATGTTGTTTTTGCAAATGTATTCCAACAACTGTGAATTGTCAGAGCCATGCTAGATTTACTGATTGCCATATACAACAGATACACAGTGCAGTTGTGAATGAGTGCTTGAGCTCAATCCATTTATTGCATTTATGCCTTCAAAGCCCTAATTCTCAAACCCACTGAGATCCACTGATCGAATTCACAGCTCAGTCAATATCTTCTTTTCTATGCCTCTTCCATTTCTATAATCAATTCAGTAAAGTAGAGGAAATCCTCTCTGATGATGATGTGCAAGTAAGCTAAGAAAGGGATCATTCCTTTGTCAGTTCTTTAATCTCCCAGTCTTCCAATTGTTGATGTGTCTCATGAGGATCTCCTTTTTCTGACCTAGTAAGCTCAGTGAAGTCAATGTTCTATGGTTCTCCAAAACTCATCTCTATTAATAAATGCTCAGAAGAATCTCATGCAGGGTTCTATCATTCTGAGCGGTCAGTCTCTGACCACAAAATGGGGCTTCACAGTATTCCAGAGCAAGTATAGATATTGTACAGGAGCTGACTAGTCTTATCAGCCTTATTAAGACTGATTGAATAAGCTGACTGCAAATAACAAATCTTCCATTAATGCACACTAGGAAATCCTTTGCCAGATCTGTTTTCTTGTGTCAATTGGTCAGGTTTGTCAGTTGGCCTAGTTGTAAAATTGGATGCAACCTATCCTAAGCATTTCTTAAATGGGTTAGGTTTGCATTAGAGGGGCACTTATCAGATGCTGTAGGACTCTGAATATGTCAAACTGGAATTTGGAGAGAAAGAGTGTGTGTCACATGAACCACAGCCCCTTTCTATGAAATAAATAGTTAACAATGTTGACAAATTGTTCTTCAGAATTAGTATTGAGATTTAAGGCCCCATTGAGATGAATAGGGGAGTTTAGATTTATTTTACAATAGTCTGCAGATTCTGGTAGCACAGCAGGTGTTACATTCAAAAGGTATATTTGCTATCATGATGGCTAGAAATATATTTTTTTCAATGAAAACCTTGTTTCTTCACATTCAGATGAGTAATAGGGAGAATCCACCCCTACATGGAGTTATCAGTGCCTCCGATGAAAGTCCAAGGAAGCCATATGGCTAACGTACCATGTAATTGTTAAAAATTGGAGTGTAAAATTTTGAAGATAATGGGATGAGTGGGCTGGAGAAAGTGAGATCCTTTGGAGCTTCTCTTTTTGTGTGTGTGTGTGTGTGTGTGTGTGTGTGTGCACGCAGACACGCATATGAAAATTTGTGTCTCACCCCTTCATGCTGATGAAGGCTGCCCATGGAGTCTCCAAGAGCCTTTAATACAACTTCCTAGGCTGTTGGAAGTGGTTGCTCAAGTAAGATGAGATGCCCTAAGCCTCACCATTTCAGTGCTCGGTGTGCTCCCTCTGCAGCACTCCATTTTGGCAAAGAAGTTTGTAGTTTTGTTTGTTTCGAACAACCTATTGCTGTGTGGAGATGTAGCATGTAAAAATAAATTCTAGCTTTTACAAAGTTTTCAGGAGTTTATTTCATCACAAGTCTGGCCTTGTCTACATTTCAAATTGGCCCTGATTTTAGCAATCAGTAGCTAACAATTGAGATAGCAAACAAGGAAACCCATGATTTGTACTCAACCTAGGTTCAAGCAAAGGTAAGCTTCACTGGTATAAATCATTGCTTTCTCTGTCTACATGTGGTGGTTTGCCATTAATCACTGAAATTGGGGGTGGAGGGAGAGGTGGGATTGCCAGTGGAGACAAGACACGTAACTATTTAATGCACTGTAGAGGACAGATACTGTTAAATGTCATAGCCATAGAGGGTAAATATTATCAGAAGAACTGCAGCCATGACCAGTTCTCTCCTATTCTTCATGGAATACAGGAGGGGTTAGGCTGTGTGGGATGCCTAAATGTCAGCTTTTCCATCTACTACCATTTTAACTAGCTTAAATCCATAGGATCAAGATAACCGCTAAATGCAAACTGACAGTGACTATTCCTTCCAGGAAGCAAGGCTGGCTTGTGCAGCTGATGCGTAGCTAATGCAATAAATGTGGTGCTTGAATATCTGTTTAAGGAAGAAAACTATTTAATTTTAACCATTTTTTCCCTTTCATAGAAGTAGGGATTTTTTACCTCAGATGAAAGGGAGAAAATTGCCATAAGTTGTCTTTAGTATTTTTGGGGTACTTGTTTTTCAGCATAAAAAGATTAAAGCTCTGGCACTGGTATAAGAGGAAGAGACTTATGGAAGTAGAGGAAATCCCCTTGTGGTAGCTTCTTGCACTAATATGTTTATAATCTATAAAAATTTAATATTCTTACTTCACATAAAATGTTTTATAAGCACTTTTGAGCATATTCATTAGCAAAATGTGACAATTTCATTTAAATAGAGATGATTAGGATTTTTTTTACTCACTTTCTAAAGTCAATCTTTTTTGAGTGTGCATCCTGCGGTATTTTGGAATCCACAGTTAATTTCTCAAGGGCTTTAGATCTGTCTCCTTCCTTTCCCCCTGCCCTTCCACACACACAAGCACACAGAGGAAAGGCAACAGAGACTGATATTTTCCTAGAATGAAAGACAGACAAAAAATATATGTTAAAAAATGTGCATTCCAGAAAAAATATATCAGCAGTTCCAGTCAGAATTTTCAAAGCAAAACAAAAAATATCTTAGGCCACATAAACTGATCTACTTAATACTTGCATAAACTAACCTTATGCTCCCTGCCTGAGTTTAGTCACACATTTGGGCATACCTCAGAAAATTAATGTGTTTTTATAGGTGATATGCTATATAATGAAAAGCATATATATACAAATGTATACAAGATAAATGTGCATTTTCACTCCTGAGATCCGTTGCAGTCTGAACCCTACTGGACATTACAAATGATATCTACACATTGGCTCATTAAAGTTACTTAATGAACAGTTGCAGCTTTGTTTGATACAGATTTTGATTATTCAGTGATTATAAACAGCAATTTAGGGAAGCTGACAGGTAGCTATTCCCCTCACATTTTTATATTATTTACCGTTCCAGGGGACACATTGGGCATAAAATATTCCATATAAAGGAAGAAAAGTCTGTCATTTCTATAACCCAGTTAATCTGCTGAGGTATAAGAAAAATCTTGAGAACAAAATTTTGGCTGATTTTTACATCTTTAGTCCATTTGGAAAGTTACATTTTGATCCATTTGTCAGTACTGTGTTTATCACTGATCACTCTGTGTCCACCAAAAACAAAATAATAACAAAACAGTCTGGATAAAATTTCCTTCCTCTCTCAATTGCTTAGGTTTCAATCTCTTTGTGATGTTATATTCTCATTGTTATAATATCTGTGTTTCCAAATATATGTATAGCATATATAGCATACTCTAGGAAATAGAGTAGACAAGATTTTTTTTATTAGTAAAATAAAAAACAAGGAGAAAAAAGGCTTTTGAAAAAAACATAGTCTCCTTTTAAAACATTAATACATTTTTCCCTTTTGCAGAAGATCTTTACAACCCATGTGTTCAGTAACTAATTCCATTTTATATTTCCCACCTATCATCATATTTTTGTATCGCCTGTTCTGGACTCAGGCCTCAGAAGTATTAGATGTTCCAGGTAGGCAATATGTCACTTGGCTCCTCTTCCCTTTGCTTCAGCAACATGAACACTAACAGTGCTACACAAATACTATTAATCAGGAGTAACAATAATCCCTTTAAAATCTTACATTTAATAACAATTGAAATTACTGTGCTGAGGACTTAATTTCATGGGTTAAGGGATTAAGAACCATCTTCAAAGGTGGCCAGTGGGTAATTTGAAGGATTACAGAGATATGTGACTATATGCAGACAGGGAAATAGAGCTGGTGTCTGGAGGCCTTCTAGATAGGTTTTATAGGACAAAAGTCCAGCAAATTTTATTTTAGAAAACCTGGTCTCTTTCCTGCTTTAAAAATAAGGTTTTTTTCCCCACTACTGTTCCATCCTCTTCATAAATGCATCAGTAATAGGGAGTAGGAGTAGTTCTTTGCTCTGTTGTATTTGAATATGTAGGCATGCTCATCTTGAGTGTTTCCATTTTATTGGTAATTACAGCATATATTGCATGTTCTTTCCCAGGTGTATAATGGAGAGCTGATCATTTATGCTCAGAAGAAATAATATTCAGAGAATCACGGGAAAACATACCTTCTGTGCTGCTCTATGTAAGATCACTATTATAGATAGGATGTTTTTGTTTAATAGACATGCTGCTTTAGTTTACACTTTTGAGCATATTAAAGTACATCTTGGAAGAAACCATTTACTTAAATAGCTTACATGACAGGGAAGTATATGAGAGTTGATGGAAATCAATACAAAAAGAGACATTACTATTTCAAGGCTTTGGGGAGAGATGTATAGACGAGGTGGTTAATTGGTTTCAAATGGCATCATTTCAGCAGAGTTCACAGACATTCAGTAGTAGGTACTTTCAACCTGCTGTAACTCCACTTGACTTTCCATCTGTTTTCTTTGGTGGACCTAGAAAAGGATGACATTAATATTAATTGTGTAGCGGGCAATCTTTTACAAACCTGATTCCTTTTAATGCCTTCAGATGAGCTGGTTACTTGGTGACAAGTTAAGTGTCACTAAAAAGTATCATGTCTTTTTTATAAGAAATACTTAATGGCCAAATTTTCAGAAATAGCTAGCTGGTAATTATGGATGCCACAAAGTTGGGTTCTCAACTTGATGCTTTAAAGGTGCTTGATTTTCATAAAGCGCTGAACACCTGCCCTCTGAAAAATCAGGCCCCTTTAAGGATTTTCAAGCACTAGACAATTTAGGCACAAGAAATCACTAGTCATTTTTGAAAATCCTAGGTTTATAAGTTAATAGTATGCCTAACTGCATTTTTTCTGCTTCTGTTTCTCTGCATTCCAATCAAATTGTAATTAAACACTGTCTACAAAGAGAACAAAATGGCATGTGTCTGAGGACAGCAGTTCAGGTTTCTGAAGTTCAATTGACACTTGCTGTACGTACTACTTAGTAGCTGGATTTGGCGATGGTTCTCTCAGAAAGACTGAACTAAATTAGCATGGAAAATGACACACTTTGATTCTGCTACAGGGGTTCTGCCTGCCTTGAACACAGTTTAAGCGGCAGAACAGTGTAGGAATGCCCGCAGTGTAGCTGCCAACTTCAGGCATGTCAGTTCCACAGCCATTAAACTGACATCCTCATGGATGTTATTTATAACTATATTAGGACAGCAAATCCAGTATTGAGGTAAATAGATTTTATTGGAAGGAATTCAGTGGAAAGCTTTTAGGTATACAAGCTGGGAACAAGCTATAGTTTGTTAAATCCTATGCTGGGGCAAAGATGAAAGTTGCGTTAGGAGCCAAAAAGACATTGAAACCTAAAGGAGTACTTGTTCTCCCAAAGCATCTATTTAACAAAAAAAAAAAAAAAAAAAAGCAATGGAAAATAACAATTTTAGAAAGAATGGATTTTTTTTAGTCCAAAATATTAAATTTTGGATTCATAACAGATGAAGTTTCTTGGTTTTGTCATTTATTAAACTTTTCCAATAATCTTAAAAATGTAAAGCAATTCTGGACTTTTAGGATAAAATATATTTAGATTATATGCAGTAAAATCAATTTAAAAATAATCTGATGGCATAATTGCAGGTTAATTTTAAAATTAAGATTTTTTTTTTTTGTTTAAAAATATTTTGTTAAACTAGAGCATTTACCACGGAAATATGTGATAGCGAAGGATTACGTTCTACCCCATAACTAATAAAGAAAAAATATCAACAACCATTCAAATCTTTGAATCCTGCCACTGAGAATAGGATTGTTACTATCTAATTCACACTTACTGGACCAAGGAGATATTTTCTCCCTCTGACCATAAAAAAGGATATTTGTTGATGACAAAAATAATAAGATATGCATAATTCTTCACCAATATGGAGAATTAATCACAAATTGCCACCTGCCTATCCATTATCAGACAGCAGTTTCTTGTAGGGGCTTGAAGGTGCCTTAACAAATTTAGACTGGAAGCTTTTTCTGCTTGAAAGGGCTGGCACAGAAGAAAATGCTAACCCATTTGCCAGAGAATTAGATGCAGGTGAGGCGGGCATCCCTAAGGTCTAACTACTTAATGAAGAGTTCGTAATATGATTAGCTTGCTGGATGGGGAATGAAAACAAGACACCTTTATGTAATGGCTGCAAGCAAAATAATATCCCATTGCTCAAATAAGTTTGAATGTTTGTGGTTAGTTCCTTCCTGGGCTAAACATCAGTTTGGCTTATGACCTTTTTTCAATTGACGGTTTGAATCCCATACAAATATTGAGAGTGGCCTGAGCATTTTGGGACAGTGCTAACCATGTGAGTTGAACCAAAACGATTATACCTGTCACCTTACAGAAGAGAGAGCAAGCTTTTCCCCCCTTGATACAGATTCTCATGTGCCTTGTGATTGTGAGATTCCCAAGGAGTTCCTAGAAGCTGCTTCATTGTTTATATAACGATAATACTTTTTTAAAAGCCACTGTTAATCCTATGGGAAGTGCAAGCATGTGGTTGTATGCCTTGCTTGCCTAAACTCGTGCAATTCTATTAATTTCAACAAATCTGTTCATGCCACCTGGGAATTTGGCCTAATATACCCACATAGTATGTCTCGTTACTCAGTGTTACAGTATGTGAAAGGTGATAATATTTTTATGAAAGGGAATTTGTGCTGTGAGAGCCTTGACAATGAGTACCAGAACCTCAGGTAGTATAAACCAACACAGCTCCATGGATTTCAATGGAATTACACCGATTTACAACAGATGAGGTTCTGGGCCTATTTCCTGAACTGTGTGAATTTTAAACTTTACACGTAATCCATCAGTAACACACATTTTTTGCTATCATTATTTCTCTCTAAAGGAAATGAAACGTTCCCCATCCAGAGGCCAATCTTAATGCCTATCTGTCCCACACAGGGACCCTATGAGGACATTACCTCACAGCTGGTTTTGTGTGTTTTGAAGGAAAGGAAGAGGCAGTTAGTTTCCATCACATAGCTGTCCATTGTGTCAGCAGTTTCTGTACCCAGTTTTTCAGATTGCAAAACTCTAGAGACTATAGTTTTTCTGATTTTGTTTTTGCTGCCTTGAGCCTATGGTTCAGTATTCATTGCATGTCTTCTAATTTTTATCTTGTATTGAATTTTTAAAAGCAAGCCTGTTTTTGTAAAATCTTGCAGTTCTATATGCTAACATTCACAGCTCTGCATAGGAATTGACATACTGTTCTATGGTCTCCTTACTCTGCTGGAGATAGAGATCTGTATGACAGTGAATTGGCTGCAACTTGACCAAAATAAAACTAGAGCAGTGTTTTCTGACAGAAGTAAGCATTAAGAAGAATTAGTAAAGGCAGTCTACATGCCATATATTCAAGCAGACTGACAAGATAGCTTGCAGTGCCTGGATCATATTAATTCCATTACTGCTTCAGGATTCCTAGGCAGAAATGGCGGTCCACGGTGCATTTTTTCCCCCCACAAATATGCCAGATAAGGGTTGCAATTTTCTTCAATTGAGAAGTGTTGTAATGGTCATCCTCTCCTTTTTCTCTTTGTTTAGTCTACTGTAATTCACTCTAAATAGCAATGCCATTTAAAACCATCCAGGAGCTTTAGCTAGTGCACAAACTGCGTGCTAGCCTTCTATGCTCTTACACACATGATACCTCAGAGTTCTGTACTAACTTCCATTTGACTTACAGGTGTCATTCAAGATATCAGAGACAATCTCTTTAAGCCTTGAATTATGTGGTACCTGAGAGACTGCCTCTCACGATAAAATAACCTATAAATAAAAGTTATACTCAGTTGGGATGCTCTTGATGTCAGTCCCTGAAGTTGCATTCTCTAGGTTTATTAGCAGAGCTCTCTCTGTAACATCACTTTTGCCTTTTTGATTTTGGTTAAAGGAGCCTGAATAGAGAAACCCACTTCCTAAAAGTTACCCTATTCTCAGTAAGGGAATGGATTTTTACACGAATTCAGCGATAGTCAATGGAATTTACCCCGCCAGACAGAGGGAATTCTATAGAGTTAGTACTGTGGGGGACTTGAAAGTACAAAATAAAACTAATTGGTTTGTTCTGGTTTGCTATTTTATCTTTTTGGTCCTTGCAGTTTGGATATATTGTGTATTGAGTTGTTTTTGTGCTACTTACTAAGAGTAGCATAATATTTTTATTTATCTAGTTAGTTAGTTAGTTACATATTTTGTATCACAGTGCTTAGATGCTCATGAAATAGGTTCTATCAAAGTTTAAGAACATAACTTAATCCAGGTTCTCAGGTCAGTTGTCAGTGGTTAAACATCCTCACTAGGTCTGGCAAATGCATTTCTACTTTGAAAAGTTTCAAAGAGAGAATTTTACACAAGCACACTCATAGAATCCTGAACTCTAACACCAACCTGAAGAAATTTATAATTTCATTTAGTAATCAAATTATTAAAAAAGCAAACTCATATATATGGCCAATGCACAATTTTCAACTATTTATAACTTTTTATATTTGTAAGCCAAACATCTTCACATATTGCAAGAATACCTCTCTTTACTGCACTTCTCTTTTATACTATTGTATTTCTCTTTAAAGTCTAGGGCAAGTTGCCAAAAGAGCCCTTCCACTTTGATTGAAATTCACCACAGTGCATGGGGGTAGCACAAAGTACATACACTATTTAAACCCTCAAAATAGGCCTTAAGGCACATAGGCCTTCTGCTGGGCCTCCACATAGGGATGAATTTCACTCTGTCTACATTTGGAGCAAGGGGTATGATTACCCAGCTCGCATAGACATACTCATATTAGTGTTCATAGTACTAGCACTCTAAAATTAGTAGTGTTGGGGAGGTAGCCATGCCCAGTATGTACCTACCCATGGGGCCCAGGCAGGTTTGTGCTCAGCACAGTACAGCTAACCTGTTCTGCCATTCACCACTGCCCATGCTACTCCTGCTACATTTATTTTTAGAGCACTAGCTCAACAACAGCTAGCACAAGGGTCTGAATGGGAGCTGGGAATCCCGCTCCAAATGTAGACCTAGTCTTAAAGGGTTCCATTCCTTATCTATGTTCAATACTCAAATGGAATAAATCCCATACTCACTGTTGCTCTCAAAAACAGTGAGTTTTTGCTTAAACTTTCAAAACCATATTCAGCTGAAATATCAGGTGAAAGTGTAAAAGTTACAAGTAACAGAAAAAGTGCCTTCATATTGGGGCTACTTAGGCAGCCTTAAATATCACTGCTGCTATGTGATCCAACTATAATTCTATTAGCAATAAGACACTGCAGGGAGTGTATTTCCAGGCAATTATTATACTTGGATGATTAAAGTAATTCTAGATATGACTTTGTTCCTTATAACACGACAAGGGATGTTTTATAATCACACAGAAACACTCCCTCTTTCATGGTATTGATTAATTATAAAACGCATACAATAAATGGAGTATCATGGCACCATTTTAGTAGTTTGCTTTAAAAAAAATAAAATAAAAACTAATAAGTGATTTATATCCTATTTTTAAAACTGGCTTACGTCAAATCATCATATACAATACTAAAACTTGGAGGTACACAATCCATAAAATGCCTCCTTTTATACCACAGTTGAAGAAAAATACCTCAAGATGTGTACACATTTAAAATTGCTGCTGTTAGATTAGAAATGTTAAGTAAAATCTTGATTATTTACCACAGTAGCTTCTTTAATTTTACATTAAACTAAATGAATAAGCCATTGCAGCCACAAATCAATTTGTTATATAGCCAGAGGAGGTAGGAGGGTTATTAGCTGACATAAAAATACACCTTTTCTGTGCTTCTTACTACTTTCTTTCTCTATTGCTCAAAGGCCTTTACATTAATGAAATGCATTTTAATCAATAAACTGTGCTCTGTCAAAGGTTTTTTTCTGCTTGTATCAAAATTTGAATCCAATTCAGTGTAGATAAATTACATTCAGCTCTCCATTTCTTTAGTAAACCTACTTGAACATTCACAAAACTGAGATAGCTAACTTAAAAAAAAAAAAAAAAAAAGAAATGTATTGAGGATGGGTTTTCTCTGAGTTTATATTTTCCAATAGTAAAGGAATATATTTTTAAAGAACTGTAGTGAAGAAATATGAGCACATGAACTGACAATTTGTCCTGCTCTTAGGAACTCTATAGACAATAAATTACTATATAGTAAATCATTGCATACAGATAATGTAGGAGCTGGGCCTGATCCAAAGCCCACTGAAGTCAATGGAGCCATCAATAGTTAATGCATTATAATATTATGTGTATTAATAGAGTAATATCATATGTAATATTATGTATAATGAAGCATTTTACAAGATTCTGCAGCCATTTTTATAGCACCAAGAAAAACATTGTTGATTATGGCTATGGCACAAGTTAAATATTTATAATTGAGGTATAGGGCATTTCCTGAGGATTAATAACCAGCGGGGAAAGCTGATGACCTGAGGCAAAGCCAAAGGCCATTAGCCCAGCCAGTCATTAATTCCCCAGGGATTGCCCTATGCCAAGGTCATTATTGCTATTACAACTTTCTTTTAAAAAAAGTTTTACCTTGTTTTATCCTTTACAGTATTACACTTTCAAAATACTGTAAGAAAAGTTAGTTCAATAGCATTAGTGCTATCTGGGCATCACTAGGGAATTGGGGTCTGAGCCGAAGTCAGTGGAAAGTCTCCCATTCACTTCTATGGATCAGGTCCTTAATGCCCAGTACAGTCTATGATAAGAAATGCTGTTTCAATTTCGAACACGCTGTCAGGGTTAAGGATTTTTTAATAGAAACTGCAAACATTCACATTAAGGTACAGTTATAGGCAGCGGGCTGCTTTTCCCACCAAAGTGAGCTCCCCCATTTTTTCTTTTCTCTAAAATGTAAAGTTATAGTAAAGATATTGAGAGCTCTTCTTTGAGTGATGGTCCCTATTGTATTCCACTGAGGGTTTATGCATGCACACTATGTGCCCGGAGATTTTGAAAGTAGCAGTGTCTGTTGGTCCACACATGCACTCTTGGTTCCCCTCGTGGTTTCGTCTGAGGTGATAAAGGGGGTGGAACGGACCAACCATGTCTCCAGTTCCTTCTCACCACTATATGGTCCGGGTTGGTACTACTTGTCCTCCTGCATGTCGCACTTAAAAAAAAAATTACGATTGTACATAACTAATTTACAATTTTTATTATTTTTAGTGTTTATATAGTAATTATTAGTAGTTTGCTAGTTTTAGGAATAAGACTGGGCATCCTTTTTTGGTTCACTGTGAACCCTCCTCCTGCTTCTTACACTGGCATGCAGATACTGGACCATGCCAAAAAACCCGGCTTTAAAATCTGCACCTCCTGCCCGCGTTCCTTCTCAGTCAGCAATGAACATCATAGTGGCCTCTGCTGCTTGGGAGAAGCCCACATTTCATCCAGGTGCACTATCTGCCAGTCCTTCCCGAGCCATACCCAAGAAGGCCAGGCTCTCCAGAAGCACCTCATAGAAGTCGCCATGAGACCTCATTCAGATCCTGGCTGAGCAATCCCTCTATCCCGGACACAGGCTAGAGGCTGCCTGAAGTGTGCCTCCAGCTGAGAAGTCTGAGGCCAGTTCCAGCATTACCATTATTATGGATCCTGCACTGAGGCCTAGTTGGGAAGTAAAGAAGCATGAACATAAGCATGGCAGTAAGTCTTCCTCTAGACCTAAGAAGGGAATGACTCCTTCCATGAGTTCATCATAGGGATGGAACACACTAAAGTGCACAGACGTGAGAAGAAGCCACATAAAGAGACAGATCCACTGGTACCAAGTGCGGGCCCACACACACAGTCAACATCGGTGCCCTTCACAGCTAAAGAGCCATCCACTCCAGGGAAGACTATTGCTTCCGTACGAGTCTGGGGACTAAAAAAGTGTGCTGGACCCCAGGGAGGTTGCGAAAAGTGCTGAGCACCAGGAAGTGTTTGCCCTGGGAGACCAACACCTCATAACTTCTGAGGATGTTTAAATCAAGGGAGACATTATCTCCGGCACCAGATATGCTGCACCTGAGACACTCCCCTCCCACCACTCTGGTGAGGCATGCTCTTCTGCTGGCTCACAGTACCATCGATGGAACTGGTCTCAGAGATTTTGTCTTCAAAGGAATTGGGTGGGAATCAGAGACCATCCATCTTGTCTCACCACTACAAGTACCAATGGCAGCCTTCTACATAGTGGCAGTATTCTCCACTCCAGCCAACATGGAGTCACTGGTTCCTGGCACGGTGGGGCCCTCCACACACCCTTTGGATCAGTCATGCTGCCTTTTGAGGGAGCCTGGCCCCAATATCCAGCTTTGGAACCCATCTGTTCTGTCAGGGAGGCATCTCCTATTTCACTGCCTTCAAGTAGATGCTTCGAACCAGTAATGGAAGATGAGCTGCACAGCCTGACTCCAATGCTACCACCAGAACAGAAGAGATTCCCATCATCCTCACCTGATGTAGAAGTGGCTTTGACCTCCCCCCATACCCTGATGACTATCACCAAGTTAAGGATCTCCTATGTAGAGTGGCAGGAGAACTTCACATTCCCCCGGAAGCGATCCAAGATGCTCAATATAAACTGCTGGGATATATTTCACTTATCAGTGCCAAGCAGAGTCACTCTACCAATCAATGATGCCATTCTTAAGCCAACTAGAATAGTTTGGCATATGCCAGCCACATGTACGCCTACCCCAAAAGGGGCAAAAAAAATACTATGCACCAACCAAGGGATCTGAGTTTCTGTTCCTACACCCCCTCCAAAGTCACTTGTGGTACAGGCAGCCACAGAATGGACTAGACAACATCATCCACGCTACACCCCATATGACAGGGAGGGCAAGCGACTGAACCTTTTAGGCCACAAGATTTTCTCTTCCCCCAGTTTGCAATTTAGGGTTTTGAATTACCAAGCATTGCTTGCCAAATATGACTTCCTGAATTACAGCAAATAGGAGGACTTTGCTAACAACCTACCACAGCAAGACCAGGCCCACTTCCCAGCAGTAATTGACATGGGGAACTAGTAGCTTCACCTCAGAGCGTGGTATTTGGATGGGCATCTTCTCTAGAATGGGCATGTTCATCAGAAGTGTAAATGGAAAAGAATAAATGGAAGCAGACATGCCAGATGACACTTCCCCATCTACTCAGCAGCTCTGGACATCCACCTTTAATCAACCCAGCTGAATCTTCCCTAAGTGGAATGGAATCCCAATGTGGCCAGCTGTCTTCAATGCCCTCAGTGTGGAGGCTATAGTGAGGGAAAAGGGGTAGGGCTGGAGACTTATGCACTTTGAGACATGTGTATTTATATTTTTAGGTTAGGTTACTTTAGAATCCTTACATAACTATCAGCTATTTTCTTTTGACACTATGACATTTGGTTTATGGTTGGTTGAAGTGAGGCAATGTGATCCAGATGAAAAATGGGAGGTCATCATAGGTTCTAATCTGAGCTCTGTGACTGACTCATTATTTCATCTGTGACTAGGGAAGCCAATTAATTTGTCTGTTCCTTAGTTTCCCCATCTGTAAAATAGAGGCCATCATGGGAATATTTTTTAGGACAAATTAGTTAATATTTCTATAGACCATTGAATGTGGAAAACATTATAACAAGGATTAATTAGTAGTCCTATTGCAGACATCATTAGTCCTTTCTGATAGTCAGAGAGAGTCAGTCATATACAAATCTTTGTTAGTAAATTATCTAATCTCCTTCAAAACAATTGAGCTATCATTCTACAAAGTTAAACATCCTGCTTTTTATTCACGCCATAATAAAATGCAGTTGTGATGAGCTGAGAAATTGTTGTTATAACATGGTGGCCAGCATGCTGCAGTGAAATTCTGTTCAAGCTACTTGTATGTCTTATGTATAAAATAACTTTTTATCTTTTAATTAACTTAATTGTGACTGAATAGAACATGCAGTATGGCTCACAGTAACAGTGCATATAACTTTTTGTGGTAGAATATAACCAGTAACCCACTATCCAGTGCCAACATAATGCTGAGGAAATTAACTGTTATGTAAAATGAACATGACATTACAGGGGGGGAAAGCAGTCACATTTTATTGTCAATAGAAATTCTGAAAGCATGCATATTAGATTAGACCCAACCTAATTGGGGGATATGGGTGGCTTGAAGTACAGTAATAGAAGCAGGCGCTAATTCGTGTCATGATACGCCATGTCACTACCACTTGAAATTCCATTGGGCAATATTAATTCAAACAGAGGTCTATGCCACTAATAAACGAGGTAAATTGAGTCAATTACTAATTTCATGCTTTTATGATTTTTGGTTTAGATAGATAATATCTGCAATTTAATACACTGTCCTCTAGAGATCTTGACCACTTACAAAGAACATGTGTTCACAGCATTATTTGTGCTATTCATTTTGTTAAACAGCTCTACTGTACACCAAGCAACGTAAAGGCCAAGGGAAAGAAAAGAAGCCATTTCTTCCAACTGTTTGCCTTTTCTCCTTGATGAAACTCTTAATCATTGTTTGTGGTTGGTGTTTTTGCCTTTATGGACAACAGAAAAACTGCTTAGTCATCTATTGTTCCCTTTTTGGCATTTAGTAGCACAGCAATTTCTGCATTAACTGCATAAGTCAGTACTTTCCAATCTACAGTTTACCACTGTACAATCAATTCACATATCATTCTGTTATCTTAGTAGGGATATTTTGTGCCAATGCAGGATAGGGAAGCAGCAGTTTAAACCCATACTCCTTAATCATGGGCATTGGGGCTGATTATGGCAGATTGGGAGAAGCCTTGAAGTCTGTACTAATTGGTACCCTGCCTTGTAAAGACCCTAATGAATCTGGTGGCAGCTGGGGAATAGGTAGGAAGAGGGAATGTGCCTTATCCTGCCACTTCCCCCCAGGTGGAACATTAGATGTAGAATCATTTCTGCGCTGCTGCTCCTTACCGTGTATCTGTGTAAAGGGGATTATTTTCTTAAGGCCTAGCTCTGAATCCTTACTCAGGCAAAACTCCTGACAATCAGTGAGGGGTGCAGGATATTGGGGCCAAATTCAGACACAGTTTGACCTCAGTGTAGTTGTCTGATACATTATATATGAAATTATTTCAAGATTAAATATTTCTTTGCAGTTTTGTATTTAGTACACAATATAAATATTAAACAAATGTTGTCGTCGTTCCCCTGTCCACCCCCTGCGCACGCACACACACACACCTACACCCCTCTTATGACTTAGTCCAGCACTAGCTATAGGAGCAAAAGGTCACCATGGTTGGTGAGCAGCATCCCATTCTTCCCCCTTTTGAAATTTCATGTAACTGAACCCAAGTATTTTAATTAGCTTTACTGTCACTTACTTTCACAGTGTCTGATCTTCTGTCTAGATGGAAACGTCAAAAACACACTACTTGTCTACCAACTGTGGCAGAATAACAGAAGACCAAAACTGATTAATTGGAAGTATCAATTCTTTGCTTTTAAATAAGTTGCCTATAGTTCATATATATCTGTAGTGTTAGGGAGATATCTGTCCATCCTACATCTGAAGTTCAGAAACAATAACTCTACATAGCTTTGGTTTTTTTGCTGTGGCTAGTAGGTTTATTACTGCACAATGAGGCAAGCCAGTTATTGAGATTGTGTTAAATAGCCAGTGGGCAAGAGTCTCATAGTAAGGAATTAATACAAGGGTTGGATATAACTGAAGAGAGCTCCTCATGTGTGTTCAGAAAGGAAAGAGTGCTGAAGAAGCTTATCTTGCACTGTTTCTCACTTTACCAAAATCAATAAATTCTGGACAGAAGAAAGCAGTATGAACACTTTGAAAAGAAGTAACAGAACCAACACAAACTTTAAAAACCTGAGGTTTGTGATGCAGTTTACTTCTATTACAATACATAAACATTGCCATCTCAAATTATGCAACTCTTCTGCCATGTTTCATTAGCAAGAGGTAGGCACTGAGCTCAAATGATGTCTAGGGGTTCTGTTTAAAATAATTGGCTCAAGGTCCCATCTAAAACCTTATCCATTCTGACATTTCAGAAACTTAACATTTAACTCCCCTGGTCGCTGATACAAGGGTTTCTTCCCTGCTTCAAGACCTCTGAAATCCTTGGGACTATGAAACCACAAATTTCTTTTTTTGGAAAATGAGAAACATCTATTTACAGAGTAAAATGGAATTGGCAAAACTCAGTTTGAGTGGTCTGGCCAAACCCATAGCGTTCTCTGCTCACTTGTTGGGGGCCCCAGAACTCTTAATAAAATACAATCCCCTCCTATCTAAACCTCAGTCACAAACCTGATCAGCCTCCAGAGGGGTCAAGTAGGTGCAGGGACGATTCTTCAGCCTGGCTGCTCCAGTGCAGTGATGTCAACACCACCAAGCCCCACTCCAATCTGTGACTGCCAGTTTGGATTCCACAATGTGAGCTCCAGCGGGCCAGGTTGGGTTCAGCGAATTCAACTGTCCTGTGTAGCAGCTGAGCCAGGACAGTTCAGCAAACTCAGCTCTACCAGCTTGGATGCTAGTAAGTTTAGCCCCACAAAGTCAGCTCCACTTCTACCAGGTTAGTCCTATCAAGTCAGTTTCACACAGCCTTCAGGATCCAAGGGCAGGAAATCCAAAGCAAAGCAACAGAGTCCCTGATCTCTTCTTGCTCAATTTGAGCTCAGTAGCCAGAGTCCACTACCTGTCCGTTCAGCCTGCTTTTCCCTGTAATAATTTCTCTCAACTTTCACAAATACATTTACACGCACCATTAATATAATTTTCAAAAGCAGAACACAAATTCCATAAAATATAACATAAATTTGTACAGACCCACACTGCAGAGAAATTGCATGTAAATTAAGCCTGCAGGAGCTAGCATTTTCCCTTTTTCCTATAGGGGGAACTGTGAATTTCTTTTCCCTTTTAACCTTCTACCTCTGAGGCTTACATCTAGAATAACTGTCATCTTGAAATCAGCATTGCATTCACAGTTGGGGACCTTAATCTACCAATTTACCCTTTACTATTGCTTCTCTTTCCTAGCTTCATGTTACAATCCAGTTTTTGCATGCACCAAAGTTCTCTATCTTCTAAAGATACTGATGTCCTAACCTCTGAAAGACTCAAGAGAGATGAACAGGCTAAATTAGACAGGCAAAAATTTCTATTCAGATACAAATATTGTGGTAATCAGTACCGATGGAAAAGGAAATTCAGAAAAATATAGATGGCAGTTAAAATACAGTTAAATGAGCTGTAGCCAATGTCCTATCTTTCATGGTTCAAAGCAGGTCATTGGCTGAATAATTTTTTTAATCCTGGAATCATTGTCTGGATTTGTAAAATGAGTATTCATGGCTACCCTCTCAAGGAATGGTTTAAATCCCTACACATTATGAGAACAAATATGGCTATCAAGGATAACTACGTATTTCTTTGACTACGCCTTACATCTCAGAATTTTTTTAATGTGGTCATTTGTTGAATTAATATTTTTCTGATGGTGCATTCCTTCCTCTGTTTTGCAGAATTAACTAAACTATAATTCCTTTCTGGAATGCAGACTTCTGTCTTGATATGGTTAGAGGAATTAATTGTCCCCAGTATCCACATGTTATATTGTAGTTCACATCTGACAAAATCCTCTCCTTGCATCACTAGTGCTACATATGGAATCCTGCAAGGTGCTGAGCACTCTGGCCCCAATCCAGCAAAGCACTTAAGCACATGCTTAACATTACACCTCTATCCCAATATAACATGAATTCAGATATAACACGGTAAAGCAGTGCTCCGGGGGGGAGGGGCGGGGCTGCACACTCCGGCGGATCAAAGCAAGTTCAATATAACACAGTTTTACCTATAACTCGGTAAGATTTTTTGGCTCCCGAAGACAGCGTTATATCGAGGTAGAGGTGTACTTCCATGCCCAAGCTTAAAGTTAAATGCTGTGCTGGACTGGGGATAGAGTGCTCACCACTTTGCAAGATCAAGCTGTATCTGCAGGACATTCTATACCCAAGGCATCGACTCAGAAGATGGGGTGTGTGTGTGTGTGTGTGTGTGTAGTTAAGTAGAGGGACTCAGACTGTCTTTAATTGAGGGACAGAATTTATACTTACACAGTAATCCCTGGGATGTCCAGTTTCATTACATCAAAGCATTATAGTTCAAAACCAATAACTTCCTCACACAGCAATGAGACACACATAGTGACATGATCATCAGGTAACCCAAAAAAGATCTCTTGATAATCAGATGCTCTTGTTTCCTATGGTAAAAAAAAATCATCTGCAATTTATGCAAGTCATCTCAGGTTGTTGCTCACTTGCATCAATTAAAATACAAATATTTTGTACTGTCAATGTAATTCTCTGCAATATATTTATCTATTATACAACTTCTGTGGAATGAATGGCCACCTGCATCAATTAACCCATTCAGGTTCCCTTTTTTTGATCTTTTGACCTTCACACCTGTCCTTGTTATATTTTTCGGTTGTCCCCTGTAATTAAGTTCCTGGGCTCAGTGGATCCTCCCAGTAGGCTGGGGGAGGGTCCTTTAGCCATGGCTGGGCTTGCGCCTGCCCACCTCCTCAGAATCCAACAAGACCAATTAAAATGGAATCCTGTTGATTCTTTATATCATCCACTTAGTTTTCCTAAAACATACTTTATAAATGTTGTATAAATCATGGCTTAGTAATGCCTGATATCACTTTATTCATGGGACTTTTCAGTGCAGTAATGTCAAGCTATGTAGATAAAAATAACTCTTGGGTGAAATATTATTGATCATTTTTATTGAGATAAAAATGAACAAGACGTTATATTAATATGCAATGTTAACCTATTTCTATGTGTAACATGCATATCTCGGCAACTACTGATGCTCTAAAAGTTGATACATCCATTTTTAGTTTATCATTGTTCAAAACACAGGAAGATTTTAAATACAAGGAAAAATACAGTGAAACTGAATTTGTTCCCAGCTAGATCTGCATATTTGTGAGGGTATTAACCCCAGTCTGGGAGCTGTGTGCCCCTAATTACACACTCAGATTATTTGCAGAAGCTTTTAATCGGACATTCACATTGCAGTGAGCATGAAAAATATACAGATAAAAAGGGGCCATGCCTTTGAATTTACGTGGGCAAATAGTACTTTCAAGCTTTCAGCAGTGATTTTTTTTCTGTTGACATTGTAGATGTGAGGTTTACGCTACCTAGGTCAATAACCTCCTTGTTTCAAGAAAAAATGGCTTCTTTTTCTGCAATGTTTAACACACATTGGAGGAGATTAAACACAGACTCTTACATAATCTTTTCATTTATATGTTAAAGAGACAGCCAGATAATGCATATAAAATAGTATTTGTGGAATTTTAACTGGAGTTATCGTTGCAATAGAAATCTGAAAAATAAATTGCTTTGTTATTAGGGCCATTCACATTTATTTTAAGTTCAGCAGAGTGAGGGGTTTGCTCACACCTTTTCAATGAATTAACAACTTCATGAAAAAGGTAAATACAAAACAAATCTCTTACCATTGAAATCATTGCCCCATCTACTTGATAGGACATATCCTCTTCCCATGACAACTACGTAAAAGAAACTTTGCAGGACTTCTAAGGTGAAATTCTGCCCCACCGAAATCCCTGGCAAAACTTCCAGTGACTTCAATGGGGTCAGGCTATCACCCCAGTGTCTGCTATCATGGACACTAATCTTAGTCCTTCAGCTTAAAAGTTTTAATCTTTTCAGCATCTTCAAAGCAAAGCACCACGTTAGGTATTCCTCACTGTCTGCTCTCCAGCATAGCACTGCCTCCCTCTGCCCAGTGCTAGACAATGAAATGTGTACTAGAGACCACAGTGGGGTCAGTCAGTCTCCTGTCTTCCACTTTGCCTTTGTTAGAAGACAACTTCCATTCAAGTGCTTTTTTTAGTTTCTGGAATGTTTATATAAAACAGATTTCACTGTGAGATGCCCATACGATTGCCAGTCTAAGGGCCAAATTTATCCCTGTGCAGCGAACCCCACACAAGGCCTGTGCTTGACTTAGATGCTATTTAATCTGAAGTTATATAGGGTTAGTACTATATTACTATTCATATTATTAGACTTATGAACAAACACTCTGTGCTGTTATGAAGTGCAAATGTAGATGTATTATCTCACTTTAACGTGTAGGGATTTACAGATTTAATACCCATTAAGCCTTAACCTTCATCCAGCATCAAGAAAAAAGTTTATTTAACTGTATCATGGGGGACTATTGTCCCCTAAATGCATTCAGAAACATAGAATTTTTTGGAATGTTTTAGGTGAAAAAAACTTCTAGCAAACTGAAAGAACTAGCAGAAGTCTCATTCTGTGTGAACCTTTGAAATGCAATTTTCACACATCCCTGGAGTACCTTCTATCTTAGGGTGACTCTATCAACCACTGTCACGGCAATGCATTATCAATTAGCATATGCAATGTCCTAAAACAACATAATTGGATGGTCACTAGTTCATGAGTTATTGCATCATATATCCTCGTGGGGTACAACATTACACCACAAATGTGTTATCAGTTAGTATAGGCAAATTACATTTGTGTGTTTTAAAAAATAATAAAAAAAAAAAAGACAAGTTAGCTTAGTGAGGGGAGACATTCACCACTATTACAATATAAGATACTCTCACTAGAAGCAAACATATGCCCATATAAATACTAAAAATATAGGATAACAGTGTGGTACATTTGTATCCCACACAGTTTTTTGGAAAAAAGAATTTTTCATGATAAATTAAAAATTTCCACTGATTTGTGTACATGTCCCTAGGTGACAGTACCCTAAAACAGCATATTTGGAGGGCTTGTGGGTACAACATTACCATGTAGATGTAGATGTGGATGTGGGTTAAATTGTGGTTGATGCTTAATTTCCTGCACCTTAAGATGAATATCACTTTAGAACGAAGGATATTAAAACTTTTGCAGTTGCATGTGACAAATATTTCCATCAGGCTATTACTTAACCATTTATAAGTGAGTTCAATACAATCTTTAGTGAACAGTGTTTGGAAAAGTTTAATGTTTAAAATATAATAAATTGCAGGTGATTGTCTTAATGAGAAACAATACTGTCTCCTAAATTAAACAAATGCATTTAACTTATTTCAACACATTCATGTCTTTTATTAACTGATGGGGGTGGATCTTAGGCATACCATCATAGAGGTCTGCCCTGCAAAGTCCTCTTAAAAAATGAACATGCATAACATGTTGTCCTGCATTTGCTTCAAGGGAAATCAATAGTATACTTTACCTAAAATAACATAGAGATACCCTTTTCTGACCATATGAAGAAACAGCACATTTTCAAGGGCAGATATAGCTGTGGCAACTACCAAGAAAATAAATCACAGTATTAGTATAGGGCATTCCTCTGTTTTCAGGGCTTACGTAGGACTTAAGTGGGTCATAAACTTGTTCATAGCACTCAGCATCGGGGTGAATTTTACTTGATGTTAACAGATAAAGGAGAGGCAGTTGCCATGTTTGAGCTGGATTATCTTGATTTTTTTTTTCTTTGCATGAGTTGTGACTTTACCAGTCAGTTTTGTGGACAGACTGCAGCTTGCTAACTATACTTTGCAAGTAGCCATGGCACTTGTAGTCCTGACTGTCTCAGCCCTTAAGGAACTATGGCATCCCAAGATGCTTCTGCCTCATTCATCAGTGTTGGGAGAGGGTGGTGGGACACTACTTGCTGCACACTTAAAAAGCTACTGGTATCCTATCATTATGATGTACCACTGGTTCAATCTCCAGTGGTTGTTTCAACAGCTTTGGCCTCTTTGTTGAAATGCCACTGATAGACAGTGTCCTGTCAGCACTTGAGTAGAGGCTCACTGTCAATCTGTCTTAACTACTGGCTATATTGATATCCACATCTTTGAATACTGTGCTTCTCCCCAGTAAAATGAAGTAGCAGATCAAAATGATGTGGTAAAAGTCTGTCCAACAAATGGCTGTATTTTTCAAATTGTTTCCTTGCCCATATGCTCAGGGCGAGTAACATTTAAAGATGGGTGAGCAAGATATCCTTAGTTTTACATGATCAGTTTAATAGTAAAGGGCAGACACACAGATCTTTGTGGCTGGGCAGAAAAAATTTGGTGAAGTTGATATAACCCGACAGAAGCTGAGACAGTAGCAAGGGAGAGGATGTCAATGAGAACTCCATTGCAAGCAACCCCCATTCCTTTACTCACATGGGGTAGGGCGGCAGAGCAGAAGCTCCCAAGGATGAATCTATCTACCAGGCATACAGGAGTTGTCCACCAGCAGGAACCAGGGTAGCAGTAGCAGATGAGCAGGCAGAGGCCCAGCTTGATCTCTTGATTTCATCACCACCATCAGTGATGCTGGTGATGTCAGAAGAGGATTACATTTCACAATTTGTATGCTAGACATTCTGCTCTGTCTGCTGATGGATTGTTTTCCCAACTTTCTACTATCCAACTGCCTGCCTGACTTTCCCTGCCCTCCATACTTCTCCACATTCTGTTTTCCTCCTTTGCCTTTCCTGCCTTTTCTCCCTAAAGCCCTCCTCTTCTTCCTTTCTCCTATTTATTCACACCTTCTTTCTGCCATTCTCTCTCATCCCAACTGTGCCCCTATAATAAAAATGAATGGAACAATATGGAAATAAGACGCATACTAAACACTACCCTGAGCACTTTGGTTCTATGTTTTCCCTTACCCCTATCATTTTGCCTGCAGTTGTCTTTTAGATTGCAAGCAGGATTATCTTTTCCTGCATGTCTGTGTGGTGCACAGCACATTATAGGTGCTATCACAGTCCAGTTAAGTGATGATCTATAGTCTCCTTTACAATAAATTACACAAAAGAATATGTCTGCTTAAGACTTAGTGGCAGAATTGGATGACCAAGAATGTACGGATTAGCATGTATTCCTTTAGTGCGCAGCTACCTTATAAAAGTTCATGACACAATTAATTAGGATTGTCTCACAAATACCTTTCTTGAATGTGAGCTGTTTAAATGACCGTTTAAAAAAAAATTAGTAGGTTTGGTCAAGCAACTTCACAGAATGACAGATTCAACTGGTTATCAAGATAGGTGGGTGACTTTGATATTTGTATGTGGCATCCATCTCAGAACACATCAAGTATGCCTTTAAGAAACATTGTAATGGACTTCCTCTCCCCCCAGTGGCTGGGGGTGTGGTTTGAGAGAGAGACTAGGGAAATGGGAAACTGAAAGTGTGTGTTCTGGTGGTGCACGATGCCATCTGTTGCCTGCTCTAGGGGAGACGGGTATTGCTGTGTGAGATTTCTCATTGAATTAAAGTTGGTTGGGTTTTTAGATAATGTGGTCTTATCCCATTCCTTTGGATACAACTGGTGTAACTATATATATAATAGAGAGAAGAAGAAATCTATGCAGCATATTAATTTTTGTTGGCTCATTTCTGCTTTTTTCACCATGTTTTGGACAACTATTGTACATATCTGTTTACAAAGCATTCAGTGCTGTTTTAGCTGCGCTGATCCCATTAAAATCAATGGGAACTGGAGGGCAAAAACTCATTTAGCAAATGTGCCTCCTTCCCCCCACTCCAGCTTCCACTTGTATCCTTATAAGTCTTCAGAGATTCTCACAAACTCTGAAAGGGAGAACACAGACTTCATCTCATCTGAGTGGTAAAACAGCACAGCACTGCACTTCTATTTGAATTGTCTAATTTCTTTCTTTTTTTTTTTTTTTAAAGAACAAAAACAAAAAATCTTCTATGTGGCTAAAAGTAAGACAAGAACAGAGTTCTAACTTTGGAAACAATTACTTTTGCCAGCAGAAATCCAGACTGGAATGTTGGACGACAGTAGTAACAGAGTTCTGGCTACCAAACAATCAGTTTATAGACTCATTAACAGTTCATAAAATGGAGGGGATTCTGCTGTTTCTTGTCACTGAACATATGCTCTGAATTTACAATGGACTCTGAAGCATCATTCCACAAATACTAAAAATAGTTCTCTGATTATTACAATGGAAACGTTTCAAACCACAGTGGGAACCTGATCTTCAATTAAAAAAAACAGTATATCCTGTCAGACATGTTCAAATGAGGCACAATGTATCGCCTACTCTTGGAAAATCTTCAGAGAGGATTTCTCAACACTCCAAAGCCTAGAAAGTTTTGGGTTTCCTAAGTCTCTATCATTAATGGGTTTTAATTTAATTTTGATGATTCATTCAAATACTGTAAAAAGAGATTGTTTTCTTGAGGAGCATTTTACCATATAATGTTTTCATAAATTTAAACCCCAAATACTGTAGCTATATTTATAACTCTGAAGCTCTTACAGCTACAGGTGTGAATTTTATATATATTGCCCACTCCTTTGCTGTACTTCTAAAGTGTGCCACATAGTTCAGTATTGTCACAAAGCAAAACACAGAAAATAGCATTCCTGGGATATTTAATAACCTATATGAAAATTATAAACATTTTTATAATGTAAGACAAACTGAGTTAAGGTTTAAATTCCATCCTCACATGATCCAATTGTGCCTAGGATTTATAATCTATATGTGTTACCTACTCACAGAGGGCCAGATTCTGGTAATCTTACTCATGCTAAATGGTATTATTCAGTGTAAATAAGGGAATTGGAATCTGGTGCATAAGATTTAGAACTCTATCATACCTAAACATCACGGGAGGTGTTAGTAAATAATGGAGTGTACTAAGAATTGTGTTCCTATTGTGCATGCATATGAGCAGTGTAGGTGTGCTTTTATATAGTTTATAGGGCAGTGTTTGAAGATGCCCATAGTTGAGGTTTCCCCAGTATTTCCATTTACACAAAATCTCATACTTTTGGGTCAGAAATTTGGTATGTTTACTATTAGTCAAGAAGTTAGAAAACAGGTCATCTGATTTCAAGTATAGAAAATGTAGAAAATGCATTTTTTCCCACGTGATCTGTTTTTCAAAATCTGTAGAGATTCAGTGAGAGGAACATAAGCCAAGATTTTCAAAATTGGACATACTGTTCCAGTAATGGTCCACCAGTGGTGTATACAGAGATAGTACCAGCTTCCTAGTCATATCAATAGTGCATGATCCATTATCGTTTGTAATTAAAGACTTAAGTGTAATTCATACACCACATGGGGCAAGCTTAACTTTGTCATTTTCTATCTTTGCAGTCCTTCACTTTGCAAACTTAACTGTCTTTTAACAATGAGAATTGATCCAGTAAATCATACTAACTGCTGAGGTATCATACAAATATTTCCAGTTCATATTTATAGGATTGTAATGACTATATCAAAGTGGCTGCAGTCTGTTATATGAATGCACATCTAATTTTTAGAGCCTACTATAGCTATCTGACACATAAGGTTGTTTGAGCTGTTAGATTTTGATGGATAAAGACAGATAATATTGGGAATACTGTCTGTTTGTGTCTCAGACCAGTAATGACCGAAACTTATTAATCTGATGGTTGTTTGGCCAGTGTGAAATGAATCTGAAGTAGACAGGTGTCCTTGTTACAATTCCCATCATAAATGACAACCAGTAGCACCACTCTTGGCAAGTTAATCAGAGACCAAGGCGCACTCAAACCATAAATTCCTGCAATAGCAGCAATTCACAACTTTCACAAGCCTTAAGTACTTTAAAAAATATTGTTTAGAAATATAACATGAAATATTTATCAGATAGGCTTGAGTGGTACACTTGGAGATTACCAAATCCTAGGGATAAGCTCTTTTTTAATGTATTTTACACATGATAGACTGTAATAATGATAGTCATTGCATGAGTCTTTGACATAATATCACATAACAAACTATAATGGCATCACCATATTCCTGAGTTTTATGTCCATTCAAAAAGCTACTGAGCATGCAGCTCCCCCAACTTCCTTTCATGTCCCTATTTTTAGAAAACCACTTCTAGCTCCCAGTCTCACAGAGCCATTGTCTGGTATTAAACATATGTGATATGATTGCTCAAAGCCTCAAGCCCTTTTAGGTGGGGAGCATGTTAGTGAGTGTTGAAGTGTTGGGCAAATGAAGCTAAAGTTCTCTGGTAAACTAGAAGCTTTGTAAAGGCCATATTGTCTCTTTATGTATAGCCACCCCTCCTTTTCAAAACTGTCCATAAACATAGAGGAAGGAATATTATTTCTGTTTCTTAGAAGCACCGTCTTAGTTGTATGCATGCTCCACATCAGAGTATATGCACAGAATTTCGTATGAGTGGTTCCTTGACTATACTTTTTTAGTGAAAGTTCCCTTATAAAGCAGACATGAACTCCCTTGCTGCTTTATATTTAATAGAGCTGGTCCAAAAAGTGAATCAATTATTCAAAGACATGTGGGCAAAACATGTGTGATCTGTTTTTCAAAATCTGTAGAGCTTCAGTGAGAGGAACATAGGCCAAGATTTTCAAAATTGGACATACTGTTCCAGTAATGGTCCACCAGTGGTGTATAATTTGTCAAAATTCAAATTTGTGATGACAAATTTTGTCAAATACCAATTTGAAAAACAGTGACCAGCTCTGAACATAGAATATATACAACATAGGCAGTAGCAGTTAGTGTTCTAAACACACTTTTGCTAATTCACCTCAGCTCTATCTTTGACAGACACAAAAGCTGGGTCAAAATTTATGAAAAAATAACTTTTTTTCCACTGGAAAAAATGACCATTTATTGAAATGGAAAGTTTCCATAAACACCTTTTTAAAAAATATTGTTCATTTTTGTCAAAATTTTCAAATTACTAGGATATTTATTTATTTATTTTATCTTCCTACCTTTTACCCTCTGTTCCCCCACTGAATATAACTGGACATCGTTTCTTTTATTACTCTTAATGGCAAAAGAAGAGAAACAGGTGAAACTAAATTTAAAAAAATTAATTTCCTGTTTTTTTAATTGAAAAATTGTTCCATTTGGAACCCTGAAAAATTGAATAGACATTGAAATGTTGATATTTTTGCTAAATTATTTTTCCATTTTCCAACTATCTCTAGAGACCAGTTCTAGACAGAAAGGTGTAGTTCAGGTTCAATGCTTTCATTCTTGTTCTCTCTCCTGAGGCTGCCAAAAAATCTGCCAGATTTAATGCTGAGGATGCCTGTCCTTTAGGTATGGAACTAAACCACCAACTCCTTTAACATTCATATCAGAATGCAATGATTTGGTCACAACTAACCTTGTCTGTATTGGCACCGGTCAGCTGTAGGTATAAAAGGTTTTCTATCCTATACTTAAAATTATATACTCAGGAAATCAAGAAACTGCTTCTATATTCTACCTAATGTATAATAGTAGGGGATTATAAGGGAGGGGAAAAAAGCTCACTGATCTTTGGTAATTACAGTATTTCACTTAACTGGAATTGTGGAAGCCACCAGTAGAAGCAAAATAGGTAGGCAGAAAACATGATTGCTTCCGTTTAAATCCAGAGGTGCATAGTTTAGGGTATGTAGTCACTATGTTGTATATTAACATGCTTTCAGATATGTTCAATGCCACCTGTTATACATGCAGCAAATGTGCAGCACAACTTATTTTCAAAATAGAAACCAGGACATGTTTGTGGAGAGGTTTTTAGGCATGTGAAATCAATGCAAAAGGACAACTGTTTTTGTTTTGTTTTGTTCTTTTTTTTTTTTTCAATTGTGTACTTATGTCACTACTACCAGCTTCTACTCAACAAGTCAACAGCCGCACTAGTATTGTTATTGGAGTGCACTTTTTCCCCAGTAACAGTCTTTTTAATTAGTTTATTGTGGAGCACGGAAAAAGTGTCATTAGCATTCATTTTGAGCACAGATACAACTTCGTAATCACTCCATACACTGAACACATCACACGGAATATATGTACTATTGGGAAGGTTGTTTCTGGCAAACGCAAAGAAAACTTGGATACAGCAATATGCTTCGATGAAAGGTGTTGTAGTTATATTTAAAAAAACAAGTTTTAATTGATTATATGGAAAAACTGGGACATTTTCAGGTATCTTGGTCACTTTACCTGTGTTACATAAGGGAAGTGCTGAGAATCACAAAGCAGTTGTATTCATAAATCTCTACTGGGTGTCAGTGACCTCTTACTATGAACTCTTGTCAGTGACTATATTTCAGGTATGGTCACTAAGTCCCACTGATGGGAATGGGACTACTGACATGCTTAAATATCTTCCTTTGAAAAGTTGGCTCTAGGTATCTATGATCAAAATGGATGAGATTCACAACTACAATGGGAAAACTAGCCTTTATTTATTTATTTATTTTAATTCGGCTCACCATGAAAGCTCTAGGGAAATAATTTTTAAAATCAATTAACTAGGAAGGCCAAAATCAATTTACAAGACTTAGTTAATGTTTTACTAAAGCCAATTTCTTTTTTCCTTAAACATGATTAATATTATTTAGGTGTTTGTTACAGGTGATGTCACCCTTCTCTCTTTTTCTCTCCCTCTCTCTATAACTAATTTGTAACGAAAGGCCTTTTGTGTATTTGTCTGGGATTTATGAGATTCACACATAGAAAGCTAATACTCTATTAGAGATTACATCTTTTCCTTGTCTATGAATGATATATTAACAGAATACTCCATTTTCATTCATAGTCTCCTTGGAACATCTTTTCAAAGGTCATTGAAGGATCATGCAATATTAAACTTTTTTTCCATCCATGAATCAAAGCCACACTATGCAAATTTTATTCTTCAGGCCCAAGTCTCAAATTCAATGTCCGATGATAATACATTATGAAATGTAAGGACTTCTTCCTCTCCTTAGCTAGATAGTTCATGTTTAGTTTATTATAGGGAACAAAGGGCAACCAAGTTAAAGGGGAGAAGTCGAGCTTGTGGAATCTCAAGTCTGAAGTTCCTCGTAACTTCTTCCCATTAGGTAGTATATTTTGGTTTGTCTCATACACTAGACTAATACAGGAAAGCTTCCACTCACATTTTGGCCAATGAAGAAAGTTTTGAGTTCTGTCCCCAAAAGAATGTCTAAGCATAGTTTAATTACAATCACATTCTTGAAGAAAAAAATATTTATTTTCAAAATTCAAACATTTATTGCCACTAAAGGAATGATCAAACTCCCATTAAAGTCAATAGGAGTCATTCTACTTTAATGGGGGATGAATCAGGTCCCAGCACTGGCATATCTTTATTTTAGTTAGAACAGGAGCTAGCCCAATCCTGGCAAATATTAAGGGTCAGATCCTTGGCTAGTGTGCAAATTGTCATAGCTCCATTGAAGCCAATGGACCAGCTGAAGATCTGCTGCTATGAGTACATCTTCTCTCATATAGTTAAACAAAACAATATTAGTGCTGCTGAGCAAAATTATCTATCTGGTAGGATTTAAATTGTTGACTTTGTGGAGGGACTGGCTGAGTCATTCCCTGTGGCCTATAGAGCTTACATCTGTTAAAGCTGTACGTCTTATGAATTTATTGTTCCCTGATGGAGCTGATATACACCTTCTCCCACAAGCAGTGACATACACCTTGATCAAGGTATGGAGAGAGAAATGGGATTTGAACCTCTACTACCTAGATGCTCTTCCTTCATTCTCCTTTCCTGCCTGCTATTTGGAAGCTAAAGAATGAAGATGTTAAAGTAAAGAATAAAAGGAATTTATAAGGAAACAAGAGATGACTTTTTTTTTTTCAGTGGAATTAAGTAAGCATGGTGGTATGGTAATTGTATCTACTTCAGCAGCAACCAACAAGATATTTTATCAGATTTGTGTCAGTGACTTCACTTCTGAACTTTCAGAAGAAATGACTTTAAAGTCATTGGAAATTGAGGGAAGGATCCAAATAAGTAGATGG